>NC_081184.1:66273142-66375384 GCF_029867415.1 Vicia villosa | reverse complement strand
TCAGCTAACATGCCCCAGGAAACCACAAGAGAGATAGATAAATAGAGAGACGTTACATGTCCACTTAAAACCTTAAGATTTAAGGTATATGCATCGCCTTTCTTAGATATCCAATATTTTCCCATTCATAGTTAGTATGGTACTTAACTCCTCATACTTGAACTCAACGATCTCTCTTACTAGTGCAAGTCTCCGAATTTTGTAGGAGGATACCATGTCGAGTAAGGGGAAATACAAAGAAAAAACAACGGTAATGCTCAAAAATTATAACAGAGGTAGAAATCACACATCTTTTCAAAATCATAAGGTATTGGATATATAAGTCAACTTCTCTTGTACATCCAATTTTTAGACATTCAAAATTGATGTCGAACTAACCACTAACACTTTAACCTAAAAATTACATCCACCATAACCTCATCACTAACGGTCAATCACACATTGACTCAATCAAACCATCAATTATCAATAAGACAAATCATTGAGATTGTGTTGGAGTTATGATCCAAGGTAGAAAGGATAACTGAAATTTAAGAGTAGAATCTTTAAAAAGTATTATAATGTAAAATTACTTATAAATTATTTACATTGAGTTTATAGAAAAAAGTATTACCTTATATAAATTTACATTGGGGGAAAATTGTTTTTGATAGTACTATTTAGGCACACAATCGTATTCATTCTAATAAGATCTTAAACTCAAATATCATCATTACATATGATTTTAAAATTTAGGAAAATCATAACCATTACAGTTGCATAAAAGATTCAGAGACGATCACACTAAATTTGATTACGTCTTTAATTTAAAATAAATCAAATAGATTTGATCCCTTACCTAGCCTATCCCTGGAATCGACAACGTTGATTTTTGTCCTTCCTTTGAGTGTTAAGATGAAATTGTTCAAATCGATAATGTTGATGTTTATCCTTTTGAGTCCTAAGAAGGAACTTTTGAATACCTATAAGAACAATTTAGGTTTATAGGTAAAAGGGAATACAAGAAATGAAATTTATTTTCTAATTGGTGTGTAGCCACGCGTTATCTCAACTTTTTTCTTGAGAAATATAGATAAGCGAAAATTAGTAAAGGAAAAGAGAAAAATGATTATAAATTACTTGTGAACTCCAAGTTTTGATTTTTACTGTTCAGAACCAGTATAATCCTTTTCAACGGAAAGAGGACGAGGAAGTATGGTCGAAATATGAAATTCTCAAATATAATTTTGTTTGAAAGGAATGGATTGTGAAAAGAGAAGAAAATGACATATGTCTATAGAAAAAAAGGTAAAAAAATGACAGATAACAATTTATGATTGGTAGATAAATTATAACCTTTTTCATTAATAATTTTTTCTAATAATTAAAATGAAAAAAAAGATCATTACTGATTTCCCACTTTTTGACCTATATTCTCTCATCATTTATTAAAATAAAACTTTTTAAACACTTATTTATGAATTTCATATAAGTATTTTTTTGACAAGTATGCTAGTTGTTAAAACTCATTTGATGTACTTCCCCATTGTTGAAGTGGTAGAGGGCAAGCAACAAAAGTTTTGGAAATATTTCTCCGGGAATTTATCGTATCCACAGAGATTAGTGCTACTGAATTGCCGTTCGACGGATTCTTAATTCTTGAGCTTGGGTTAAATGGGTTTTTAAGTAAAAACGGAAAATATAACATATGAACATAAAATAAATACATTCTTGATAAAATAAATACACTTATGTTGTTTGAATCTAAACTACTCTCACAAACTTAGATTTATCACTCCACCGCACTCAATCTACAATATTCATCAGAATCACCACATACCTCTCACATCAATATCCATTTCTGCAACACCAACGAGAGTTCAACTATATTGCTCTTTCGACGATATCTCAATCGATCGAACAACACAGAGGCATTAAAATCCGATATCATATGGATGTTAACCCCAGACCTATCTCTAGAATCTAAAGCTAACAGATATCCCCCTAATCAAGACTTGTGATGTATATTTCTACAACAACACAAATCCAAAGCATTTAAGCAAAAAGATCAAGGAAACACCGACAGAGATTTGTAAAGCAAACTTTATATAACAATAGAGTAACAAATATACATAGGTTTAGAGTAAACTTACAAAAAACCCAACAAAAAGGAAATAGACAAATAGGAAAAGAGATAAACCAAACATCTCACAGATTGTCAGCTCCGATTGTTGAGCTATCCACCTCCGATCATCCAAATGCACAGCCTCATGTTGTTTTCAATCTCTCTACCAAAAAATGAGGGTTGATGAGTTGGGGTTCAAAATGAGAGTTTGATGAGTTGGGAACAAATACCCCAAAACATAACCTTAAAAAATGTGATTTTTGCCCCTTTTAACGAGCTGCTCTCTCAGGAAATCTCGCTTAGCAAGCTTAAGCTCGCTAAGCGGTAGTAGAAAAAAACCAAATTTTGTTTTCGTCATAACTTGAGAACCGTAACTCCGAATTGCTTCCGGTTCGAAGCGTTGGAAAGCTTATTCAATGCTCTATCTAACAATAACTAAATAACAACCAAATTGATGATTTTTATCATCCTTCTTTTGAGCCTTATTCTTTGATGAATTGGTAAAATTTGCATTCTTGAAGCTTAGCCTTTGGCCTTAATTACTCAATGCTCCAACCGTGCATCAATACCTACAAAATGAATAGAAAACTATCAAACAGTATACAAATACATGAAAACTTAATAATACACAAAGTATACATATTTACACAAAAAGAAGAGATTATTCACACATTATAAACAAAAAGTATCGATAAAATCCATAAATTATATATACAAAATAACGATAATTTGGCACTTATCACCCATTAAGCCAGCTCAGTAGATATCTCAATAGGGATATTAGGTGCAAGGGTGTGGGTTCGAATTCGTGATATTCCACTTGTTCACCTTTAAGGGATAAATTCTAGCCATTAGGCTACTTGACAAAAAACTCATTTGATATAGAAAATATGATACATGCATGATTAGATGCAGAGTCGTCTCAAGTTTTTGGAGGCCATGTATAGGTTAACCACAATTTAACCAAGACAAAATAAATAGAGACCCTATTTAATCACGATTAAACTTGACAAATATATTATGAGACCCTATTTAACTATAACTTAACTGTCGCCCTCGGTTTTTTACCGTACCTCTCGTGGAGAGATATACGAACTGACACTCTTCTCTTTGCTTTTGTGTTTTTGAAAAATCAGAGAGTCGCCACCGACTTTTATTTTATCCAATTAAGGAAAGGTTTATAAAAGAAACAGAAAAAGACCTTTAAGAAATTCTGGGTAAGGGGGTTGGTTATACAAAGGGAAGGTGTTAGCACCCTTTGTATCCATGGTTATCCATGGGCTCTTAGTTTGCTTAGCTCACTTGTTTTGAATCATTTTTTTCTCTTGCCTTGAAATGCTTGTATGTGGTTTCAAATACCTTTGTAAATTGACTTTGTAATGATCCTTGTGCGGATGTATACAAAGTGTTTTATCTTTCGAAAGATGTTTTGAAAAAAAAGAACGTTAACTTCGTAATAATCCTTGTTTGGATATATACCAAGTATTGTCTTTTTTTTTTGAATGTTTTATTTTGAAAACAATGATATATGAGACATTTGTTTGTTTTGATTTGAGCAAGCAAATTAGGAGGTCTACCCTAAGTTATAAGGTATTTTCCTATTTTCTTTAGAAAATTCTCCTTTCACCGGATGTAAACGAAAGTTCGATTTTTTGCATTTGAAACAGTAGAATTTGATTTTGATTTTGAAAAGAGTAAAAGAGGGATTACCCTAAGAGGTGCAAGTGTGATTGTGTTTTGATTCAGATATTTTATCTTTGAAGTTAGTGATCTAACGCTTCAGTTTCTATTCTTGACATACACGCAGTTTTATATGTGCTGGAATTAAAATGCGGAATGTAAAATGCGGAAAGTAAATCTACGCTATTACATCGATTTTGCGGGAAATGTAAACTACGCTATTTACATGAATTTGACAACCTATACACTTTATCTAGGAATTTAAATTGCAATAAGATAAAAGAAATATTTTTGGATTTTTTGTATGATTGATTTTAATTAGAATTAATGCATGATTAATTTAATTAAAAATGAGGAAAAAGGTAGAAATAAAATTTAAACCTAAAAATTAAGTTTAAAATATGTTCAAAATGCTTATTAATTAATTTTAAAATAAAACTAATTTTTTTGGAATTTTTGAAATTGTTTTGAAAACTATTAAGTTAAATAACATATAGTTATGCAAATAATTACATAAATAATTAAAACTTAAAGAGAAAAATATTATAAATATGTACAAAATTAGTCTAAAATATATAAACTAAATTTAATATAAAGAACAAAATTTTTTATGATTTTTTGATTGGTTGAATAATTAAAAAGCAAATATCATACTAAATTATAATCCTATAACTTCTTCCCTAAAATTTCCCTCCAAAACTCCCTCCAAAATTAATTCACTTATTAATTAATTAATAATTAAAATTAAAAAATAATAATAATCTTAAATTAATATTAATATTAATAAAATTCATTTACCCACTAACAATTAACCAAAATAACCCACTTCCTAATTTTAAAATTTCTTAAATTTATTAAAAAAAATTAATAATAATAATAATAAAGATGTTAAATTAAAATTAATAATAATAATAATCTTAAATGTTTATTTTTTAATTCTTTGACATGTTTTTTTGTAGATACATATATCTTTGATGTGTTTTTTTTAGATATTGATGTTGTTAAAGATGTTCTATATAATTTTTATATGAGTGTTGATTATGTTTTTTAAGGTATTAACTTTGGCATCACAATTTTTTTTCTCTCTTTAACATTTGTAGTTTAGTATTATCTTTTATTCGTGTTTTTTTATATCAAATTTTATTATTGTTTTTAATTCTTAATAAATATTTTTTTGTAAATATGTATATTTTTGAAAAAGTTGTATCTAATTTTTATAAAAAAAGTAATGTTAGCTCTTAATATTTAATTAGTTTTGTTTTATAAATATATTTCTATTAATTTTTAATAACTAACCACTAAATTGTTCTATTTTCTTAACTTTTAATGACTTTTTTAAATTAATTTTTAATCATCAACTAACAACAAATAGCCACATAACTTCTCCACAACCCCACTCACCCTTTATTCATTTCCTGTTACCCCATTTAACCAATATTTTATTTATTATTAATAAAAAAAAAATTATCCTTATAAATAGTAATAAATTAACCATTCACTTTCAAAGTATATAACCCTCACATCTTCATCTTCACTTTTCATGTGCAGCATTTGCATCTTTATAATTTACTTCATGATCATACTCTTCTTTTCATTGTTTTTCACTTTCTTTTATTTTTATTTATTTGCTAATGATTGTATGTTTTATTATTGTTGTTTTTCTCTATGTCAGATCATCATCTATCAACTTCATCCGAAGCATTTTATGTTCGAGGATTTAAGCAATGTTTCGATTATTAGATCATCTCTCACATAATAACTTATCATCAATTTTATTGGTTTTTCCTGTTGTTTATTGCATTGCTAACTATTTTTATGATTTTGTTTTTTAAATTTTCAATTTGGAAGGCTATGTGACACATGAATAAGGTTGTAGGATCAAGTTTGGGTACAGTAGCCAATTTGAAAAGGAGAAGACTTTCTTTAAATTTTAATTTTAAGTTGTACTATTTATGTTGTTTTCATTCTTACATTTTTCTTATATATAAATTTCTCTTATTATGATTATTATTATTATTTAAAGAGTATTAGGACATCTTAAATAATACAGTGCTCATTATGTTTATCGTTATTTATTAAAATAATAAAATTAATTTAAAAAATTTTAAAACTCACTATTATGCTTTTAATTTAATTCAAAATATTGTCTATTACAAATCATTTACTTTATAAGTGGAGTGTTGACAACTATTAAATCAATTTTATATTAATTAATTTTAATTTTAATTTTTATATCGACCACCTCTACCACTATTTTTTTATTAATAATTATTTAATTAATAATAATCAATTTAATTAATTAAGTAAAATAAATTAATAAACCTCTATAACAATTACTTATTAGTGGGAAGTTACAACTCATCCACTTTCTTTCCAAATCTATATATCTCCCCCATCGCCATCACTTTAAATATGAAACCAAATTATAAATTACATTTCTCTTCACAATGCGATTATCATTATCAATTATATATTACCCTCTTCACCATACAATCATCATTTTCTTACATGTGCTTTTTATTTATGAAAAATGACAATTTCTTTGATGATGAAGATAATAAACGTGGTATGATTGCAGGTTTTTTTACATAAAATTAAGGTTTTGTTAATTGATCAAATTATTATATTGTTGAATTTTTAATAAAATATATTCGTGCATCGCACGGGCAAACGTCTAGTATAAATATATACTAATTAATTAAACAAAATATTTTAATTATTAAGAAAAATGAAATATTTTTATGTCAAAAAAATAATAGATTATTTTATAAACCTAGAAATATTTTTATTATATTTTTTTGATTTTTGAAACTATTTTAAATTAATTTTGTAAAGAAAATAAAATAAAATAGAAAATATATAAAACAATAATCATGTGTGGCAAACCCCTAGGGTCTATGGTGAACCTGCAAGACAAGGAGCGTTAGATGAGAGAATTAAAATGATCTAATGGACAAGGACGTGTGGCGCATGGCAATAGTCTAGTCAGCGAAGCATCAGATCCGAGAATAAGACAAAACGCGCGCTTTTTCAAACTGGCCAATCAGATGGCGCCACGCCTTCGTCTTCAACCTCCAGCCAATACTTTTAATAGTGTTTTTTGCCAAAAAGCGCTGTAATAGATGAAACTCATCCCTGCAAAATAGCGAATAGGGGTAAACAAGCATAGAAATTTTTCGCGACATATCCATTTGATTCGTCATGATTCACTGAATTCAACCATGCCCTTAATTTTGTCTAATTTTGCCTTTTAAGAAAAACCCTAAAATAGAGTTCAAGAACCCTAAAATGGTATCTTCATGGATACATGTTCAAACTTCAATTAACCATCCAGAAACGATCAGAACAATGAACTAAATTCAAATATATGATTACATCGTGCTAGATGTGAGTGTATGATGAGATTTTGTTAAGTTTTTGTTTGCACAAACCGTGAGCTATGGTGCTCGATTCTTTGTGTTTCAAAGCTTGAGATTGATTGGAACAGGTTCAATGATACTCAGAGATGATGTTTGAGTGTTTAGTTAGGATTAAAAATGACTTAAACTGAAAATTCGAATTTCAAGTTTCTTTGAAAATTTCAAATGTGTTACAAGTGAGTTACAAGCATAGGTTTGGTTCTAATCTTGTCTCTTTTTTTGATGAAGTGTTATACTTCATTTATAGGCAAAGAAAGTGCTTTAAAACTAAGCTAGGAAGCATTGATGATTTTGTTGAATTTTTGAATATTATAACATATGTAGCTTTGAATTCAAGCAACCATGGCTTGATTTTTCCACTCTCTTCTGCTGTACTAGCTTCTTGTGGCAGAGTTGAATGTTTCTTGATGACCTTAGCATAATATCCAAGCCACATAACATTATCCTTCCATTTCTTTTTTTTAATTTAATCTTAAATGTAATAAAATTAAACCAAAAAAAGAAATAAAATGTTATGGGCCTTTGGTTGATCATGGGAGGCCCTTAGCATTGTTAGAAACATGTTTGGATCATGGAAATTTGGTCTCCTTTGAAAAAAAAAACACTTTTGGTCAATGTTGATCTCATGCATTTTCCCAAAAAATAGCCAACTTCAACAAGGAATAAATCCCTCAATTTTTATCATATGAAGGAGTTCTTGTACTTTTTAGAAACCTCAAGATGTCCTCTAGAAGCCACTTTGGAAACTTTTTTTTATTTGGAGAAGTTATCTTGATGTTATGGCCTTTGACAAAAAACCACTTTTTGTTGACTTTGAAAATGACCTGTAATGTCTTGGTTCATATTTTTCAAATGGTGAATCTAATGACCATGGGACCAATTGCATTTGAAAGATAATTGAATTTCCTTCAAAATGAGCTTTGGTTTGAATTTTTTGGATGAAGGATGAGAGAGTTATGACCAGTCAAAGTTCAGTTGACTTTTTAGGAGAAAACCCGAATTTTGAAACTTAGGGTTTTGTTGATTTTTGATCTTTCCTTGATGAATTATGATCAACCAATGATCAAATGATGAATCTTTTGACAAAATATGGATGTGGACAAAAAATTTCATTTTTGACTGTCTGTTGACTTTTTGGTCAACTGGGGTCGTCTGTTGACTGTTTGAGCTGCTGACTGTGTGTCTGAGCGAATTTGAAGTTTGAAAATTTGTATGGTGGTACTTTGAGATATATGGAGGTCCATGAAATCCATTTGAGGTCTCAAAAACTTGTTCTCCTGAAAAAAACAAAAACCCTAGTTAGGGATTGTTCGCGTAGGAGACAGTTAAGCGTACCTAATTTTTGTGCAGTGTGTCGCACGCTCGCGAATAATGAACAGAGTCGCCACCAATATATTTATCCCATAAGGGAAAGGAATATCAGAAAACCTAACAAAGGAAGGAACAGGGTCTTGCGACCAGAGAATCAAGGTACGGGAGTCGGTTACGCGAGGGGAAGGTATTAGCATCCCTCGCGCCCATCGTACTCGATGGTATCCACCTATGTTTGTTTCTATCTAAAGGGTGTGTACTATGTCTATGTCTATATGCGAATGCATGCAAAAAGAATACGGGGAAAAGAAGGAATATTTACAAATGTGTGCTCGTTCAAGCCCCGCGACTTGATGCCTACGTATCCTTTTCAGGAATCAGAGCGCCGTAGTTCGGCTCCATAGTTTTTGTTTGTTTTTGTGTTTTTTAGTTGGGCGGAGTTAACGCTCGCGCTCTTGCATAAGGGACAGCCTAGGATGCAATGGAGCGGAGATAACAATGCCCTTAAGAAAGGAGAGAAAGAGAGGGAGTTTGAGTGTTTCGAGGAAATCCCTAAAGCAAGGGAAACTCGAGTTACTCTTTGGTTTGTGTTTTTTAGAAGTTGGGAACTTACGCCTGAATGGGACCCTAAAGCAAGGGAGATCCAAGCACTCGAACATTCCCTAAAGCAAGGGGTGTTCAAGCTTCCATTCCCTTTTTTAGATTTTCACTTTTTTTTATTAATGTTTTAGGTATTTTCTTTGTATTTTTTATGGGGAATTTATTCAAGTATTTTTATTAAATGTTTTAGAGTTGAAAAGAAAAAAAAAAAGAGAAAAGGGGAACTAGTCCTAATTTCTACATTCTATGTTATTCTAATTCTAATAGAAGGGAAGAAAAGTTATTTCACAATGAAAAATATTCACAAAAATAAAAGGAACAAAGTCTAAACTACTCATGAAAACATTCACAAGCAATTGCATTTTTATTCACATGAGAAATTATTTTTATTAAAGCCTAAAAATTATTTATTATTATCTATGAGTTTTCAGTCAATCAAAATTCAATTAAAAGAAAATAGAGCTTCTAAAAATCTAATTAGTTAGAAAATATTTTTTGTCATTTTATTTAGGAAAAAGAATTAATATGCAAAAGAGAATTAGAGAACAATCAATTTTCAATGTTTATTTCTTTTTTTTTTATTAGAGCGAAGGGGTGTGAAAGTAATTACCAAATGAACTAAATCAAGCAAGAGCAAACTGGGCCAGAAAAATGAGGGGTGGAGATAGCAGTCCACGCACAGGGCCCAAATTCACATGCATTACCATTATTTCTTTTTATTGTCAGATTTTATTTCATCTTTTACGTGGTTCAGCATTTATTCAGCATAGCATGTATTATTATTATGGTTTGTTTAGCAATACGTGACAAAAAGTGGCATTTAAGATCAATTGGGCAAGGCCTCATTTAAGTGACTAAAGACAAAAAGCACACAAATTCTCCACCCAGCTTGTGACACGTCATCGTTTCAATCATCAGGTGAAGAAAAGAGAGAAAGGAAAAAAGCAACAAAATGGGAGTAATGGCCACAGCATGCGTGCCACGTCATAACGGAGGGGAGAAGTAAAACAAAACTAGGCGCCGGAGCCCTTCGCCGGTCATCCTCTCCGGCGAGCACCACCGTCCGCCGCCGTGACTCATGTCCAGAAAATCATCAAACCACTACCTCCTGACTCGGTTTTTCGTGTGGAATCCAGACCTGACATTAGTTTTCGTTAATCCTACTTCTAACATACAATCCGAAGCACATCCTATGAACCCTAACTCTACCATAGTTCATTTTAAGCACGTTAATCCGACTCTACGCATTTCACAGAACTAGAATACGAGACTCAAACGCATAAGCAAGCATTATATCATCCAAACCTAGTCTAATCCAGAACGAATTTCATACCGATGCAACATACAATACTACATATGCGTGAGTTCAAATCTTGATGCGTATGGCATTTTGAACGGAGCTAAGATGCTGAGAGAGTAGCTAACTCTTACCTGATACGATTCTTGGAAGATGACGCAGGAAAGCTCTTTGTGAGCTGTTTCCGCCTCCTCGAGTCTTGATCCGCCACTCCTTTTGTATGAAGAGGATGAGAGTTACAGTACTGCGCAGGAAGTTGATAAGGATCGTATGGTGATCTTGTTGAAGGTGTGACGAAGATCGATGAGGGAGGAGAGAGCAGTGATAGCTGTTGATTGATGAAGATGATGATGGGGTGTGGTGGTCGGAGTTTGTTAGCGTAGTCAGTTAGGGTGGCGCCGGAGTTGGTTATGGTGGTGCCGGAGTTGGTTATGGTGGTTGGTTGAAGATGAAGATGAGAGAGAGTGAAGTAGGGAGAGGAGAGTGATGAGAGAATGGGATAGTGGAGTGTTTGGAGAGTGAATCGTGAGTCCTTGGAGAGTGAGGGTGGGGCTGTTTATATAGGGCAAGTGTGAGAAGAGTGGGAGTGCTTCTTTGAGTGTGGGACTCCACTAGCTTAGTGAGCAATCTTGCAGCAACTTCATTTCTTGGGTGTGGGACTTCTCAAGACTTAATGAACAAGGGTTGTGTAGTAATGGTAAGTTCTCCCTCATGCTTTTTTATATCCAAAAATTCTGCATGGCATTCGTGGTAAGGTGATGGCACTCATGTCAAAACAGCATCCAATACTCTCTCTTTGCACCCTCATACCTCCACCCTTGGGTCACCATTTGTGTCCATTTTATGCCTTATGGAAAGGGGAGATTGAAGGGAGCAATTTTGGTGTTGGGAGATGTCTGGAATAGTTCTTGAAAGGAGAGGAAAGATGGCTTGAAACTTGGTGGGTTATGGTTGCATGGAGCCTGCGCGCGTGTGGCTTGTCTCTAGCGTGGGGCTTCCTCAAACACAACTTTCCCAGGGCATGACTTTGAGGCTTTACAGTTGGCTCATTCAATGTTCAAAGTTAGTGATCTTGGGCCTATTAGATAGAGGGCATGGCAAAGAACGTTTTAAGATCCAATTGGTTCAAAATAGATACTTGTGGAGGGAGAAAATTGGATCCCAAAACAGCCTACCACGTGTTTGTGGAAATGTCACGCGCGTGACCTGAAATTCTGCCCAGCCGGATGCTTGACTTGGTCAGTGTGAGGGCATGACTTTGAGGGCTTGCCATTCATTCAATACTTGTTCAATTGCCATGATTCTTGGCTTGTTGGAAAGAAGACATGGCAAGGATTGGAATGATACCAAGTTTGCTTCCATGGCATTTTTGTAGAGCTCTGAAACTGACTTGAGATTTGGCATACCATGTGCTTGACGAAATGCCTGGTCATGACCTGGCTTGTGACTAGAATTATGACTTAGATTGAATGGATTTTCAGTAACTTCAAACCACTTTATCTCTTCATACAAGCTTCAAATGAAAAAGTGTCCAACTACAAAGTTGTTCTCCTCCATGAGAGGAACAACTTTGATGTTGGAATTTTCTTCAAAAATTGCCATTTGCCACGTGGAATTCAGGGCTGAAGTGGACTGCTCGTCAAGATTCAAAATGCCAAAATATTTTCTAAGTGTTGAAACTTTCCATTTTTGTCTCTTTTGCTATTTTTGGCAACTTTTGTCGAACTCCCGATTTTATCCATTCTTTGACTTTTCTTGATTAATTTTCCACCAAAAGTCAATATTCGAGTAATTCTTCTGATTTTGACCCAAAAGTCAACTGTTCTGATTTTTCTGACTATTGATGAAATTCCCGATTAAATCTCTTCCACTCACATCCAGTCAAATAAACACATCCACACAATCAGTATGAGAAGTTTTCCACACATAGAAGCCATTTCTGATTTAATGTTGACCAGAAAGTCAACTGGTTGACTTTGGTCAAAGAAACCCTGATTTAAAGGACCAGATGATTTGCAAGCTTGTACCCTCTAATCAATGCCCTGATGTGAAGCAGAGAGACACCCCAATCCAGGAGGACTTCAATGAACATAGAGCCACATGATTATACCTCAGTTTTCTCATTCTCTGATCATACTTCTTTGCAATGGAGCTTTTTCTTGCTGGCCCTTGAATAACGCCTATGATATGAATGCATGGGTATGGATTATGACCTAAGTGATGTATGTACATGAATGCAAAGCCTCAGCCAGTTAGAAGTTAAAGGGTAGGACAAATTTGGGGTATGACAGCTGCCCCTATTTAATCGTCTTATACTCGAAGGCGAGGTTGGCGCCAGCCTATCGAACATTCGAAGTAGAAGGAGATTAAATATCGGAGACCCGAAATTTGTCCTGAAGAGATGGAGTGGCTGTTATCCTTATTTTTGTTTGATATCTGCTGGGGAAAGGGAATTCTCTTTTTGTTCTTTTGGTTGAAGAATTTACAGTGGGTGATGGGTTTGAATGGAGATAGCTTATAACGTGGTAGCGGTGCCGACGCGGGGTTTTCAAAGAGAATGGTTGTATGAAACAATGATAGAAAGAAAAAGACCTCGTGCGATTTACGACTCAACATCAGGACTGAAAGGAATAAGATCTCGTGGCGATCTATGACTCAACATCGAAAGATGATCTCGTGGCGATCAACTCGTCAACAGAAGAAAAGGGAATAAGATCTCGTGGCGATCTTATGACTCAACATCGAAAGAAAATCTCGTGCGATTTTCCACACTTTGGAAAGGAATAAGATCTCGTGGCGATCTTATGACTCAACATCGAAAGAAAATCTCGTGCGATTTTCCACACTTTGGAAAGGAATAAGATCTCGTGGCGATCTTATGACTCAACATCGAAAGAAAATCTCGTGCGATTTTCCACACTTTGGAAAGGAATAAGATCTCGTGGCGATCTTATGACTCAACATCGAAAGAAAATCTCGTGCGATTTTCCACACTTTGGAAAGGAATAAGATCTCGTGGCGATCTTATGACTCAACATCGAAAGAAAATCTCGTGCGATTTTCCACACTTTGGAAAGGAATAAGATCTCGTGGCGATCTTATGACTCAACATCGAAAGAAAATCTCGTGCGATTTCCACACTTTGGAAAGGAATAAGATCTCGTGGTGATCTTATGACTCAACATCGACTCGACATCGAGGGACGGAAGAAGACATTGTGTCAGACACTCATCAGAGATTGAAGATACCTCGCATCGGCACCGTGGTTGGAAGTGTTTGTAGTATGATAGCAGATATCAGGCAAAGTTTGTACAGGTAACAACTTTGAGAGGATGGGTCATTGTTCTGATTCAACATTAGCTCCTATTATCTGGCTCATGCTTTGTATGCATGTTTGAGTTTTTATGGCGTAATGATCCATTGTAATGGATACGCTACGCTTTCGAGGATGCAATGCTGTATGCAATGAATACTATATGCAGAGAGCGCCAAATAAAGGCCCTTGGTGGAACAGAAGAGTAGGATCATTGGGGTCCGTTGCTTGTGATCTTGAGCCATCATCGTGGATTGATATTGGAACCCTACAGTACCAAAGATTATTGGTAACTGCGTTGAGGGTTGGAGCATAGCCCTGCTGGGGATGAAATGATCTTGCTCGACTTTCCTTACATCCTAAGCTGCTTGGGGAATCGCGAGTTTTGAGAGACCGCTCTTCGTCTGTCATATGGAAGAGGGATATGGACCTTTTCAGGTGCTTCATGCTTACCAGTACTGATGAATTATACTCTGGAACTTTCACGTGGGATGATGATGACCTTGGTGACACATCATGAGCCAAGATGATGGCTAGAACCTGCAACCTGCACAGGAAACAACGTTTGGATGCAAATGGTGCCCCTTAGAACACTTTTATGTTTATGTAACATCATGTTTCGTTTTGATTTTGTGATTATTGCCCCCACGCTTTCAATGCAATGTTTAATAACGAATTAAATCACATCTCGCATGCGAAAAAGAAAGAAAGAAAGCTTTTGCATCAAAAGATCATTTTATTGATGGAATGCCTGTGAATAGGCTTCTGTACAAGGAAGCAACTCCTAAATGAGGTAGTTGCGAAAAAGAAAATAAAATGCAAAGAGCAAAATGGCAAAGAGAGATGCTCGGATTTCCATTAAAACTGATATTGCTACAGTTCCCATATCCTCGATCCTCTCAATGCTTTGCTTCAGAAGGGTAATGGTTGGATTGATCCGTCTATTCTGCCAAGGGCGTATAGTGGTCTTTTGTGAAGGATATTCCGACTGCAGCCTCTCGCTTTTGATCCCTAACTTTTGCCTGGATCGCCCTTTCGGGTTTTCAATCCAGCGGGATGCCCCTTTTTGCCTAAGCCGCCCTTTCGGGTTTTCAACTTAGCGGGTTATTCTTTTTTGTTTTATCCCTAATTTTTGCCCAAACCCTTTTGGTTTGCCGGGATGCCCTTATTTTTGCCTAGGTACGTCGACCTAGCGGGTCTTTTATGCGTAGTATTTTTTGACTGAGTCTGAATTGACTGGAAGCGGAACGTCTTCCCCATCCATCTTTGTCAGGATTAAAGCACCACCTGAAAATGCTTTCTTCACAATGTATGGTCCCTCATAGTTGGGAGTCCATTTGCCCCTTGGATCAGTGTGAATTGGCAAGATCTTCCTTACGACCAGGTCACCTGTGTGGAACTCTCGAGGCCGAATCTTCTTATCATACGCTTTCTTGATCCTCTTTTTGTACAACTGGCCATGGCAGATAGCAGATAAACGTTTCTCCTCAATTAGATTGAGATGATCAAGCCTCGTTTGAACCCATTCTATTTCATCGAGTTTGGCGTCCATCAAGACTCTCAACGAAGGAATCTCCACTTCGACAGGTAGTACGGCCTCCATACCGTAGACAAGAGAGAAGGGAGTTGCCCCAGTCAAAGTACGAACCGAAGTTCTATAGCCATGCAAAGCAAATGGCAACATCTCATGCCAATCTTTATACGTTCTAACCATCTTCTGGACAATCTTCTTTATATTCTTGTTAGCAGCTTCGACTGCGCCATTCATCTTTGGCCGATAGGGTGATGAATTGTGGTGTTCAATCTTGAACTCTCCACACAACTCTGCCATCATCTTGTTATTAAGATTGGACCCATTATCAGTGATGATCTTGTTTGGAACCCCATATCGGCATATGATCTCTTTCTTGATGAAGCGAGTAACGACTTGCTTGGTTACGTTCTTGTAAGAAGCAGCTTCAACCCATTTGGTGAAGTAGTCGATAGCAACAAGAATAAATCTGTGCCCATTTGAAGCTTGTGGCTCTATCCGCCCAATCATGTCTATGCCCCACATAGCAAAGGGCCAAGGCGATGTCAGGACATTCAGAGGAGTCGGAGGAACATGAATTCTGTCAGCATACACTTGACATTTATGACATTTCTTCACATACACATAACAATCACTTTCAATCGTCATCCAATAATATCCTGCTCGCAAGATCTTTTTGGCCATAGAATGTCCACTGGAATGAGTTCCAAAAGATCCTTCATGAATTTCCCGCATGATCAATTCTGCTTCGTGTCTATCCACGCATCTGAGCAAAACTGAATCATAGTTTCTTTTGTACAGGACGTCTCCTGACAAGAAGAATTTGGATGCTAACCTTCGAAGCGTTCGCTTATCACCAATCGTAGCATCTTCGGGATACTCTTGCTTCTCAACATACCTCTTGATGTCATAATACCATGGCTTTTCATCGTACACATCTTCAGTAGTGAGACAGTGGGCGGGGAATGCATGTGCAGGTTCTTTGTAACGGAGGATCGTTATGTCTGGCATTTCTTTAGGGGAGCTAATTCTGAACATAGCCGCCAAAGTAGCCAAAGCATCTGCCAGTTGATTTTCCTCTCGGGGGATGTGATTGAAAGTGATTTCCTCGAAAGCGGGCAGCAGCTCCAAGATATAGTCCTTATAAGGAACTAAATTGGGGTGTCGTGTCTCCCAATCACCTCTTACTTGATGTATGACCAAGGCAGAGTCCCCATAAACCGCAAGGATCTTGATTCTCATATCAATGGCTGCTTCGAGACCCATTATGCAAGCTTCGTATTCTGCGACATTGTTCGTGCAATCAAAGCATATTCTGGCTGTGAAAGGGATGTGAGTTTGACGGGGAGAAGTCAAAACTTCCCCAATACCATGGCCCATAGCATTTGATGCACCATCGAACGTGAGAGTCCATCGCTCCCCTGGTTCGGGTCCTTCATTATCATCTAGTTTCATGATATCTTCATCAGGAAAGTCAAACTTCATTGACTGATACTCTTCTAATGGCTGATGAGCAAGATGATCTGCAAGGACACTTCCTTTGATGGCCTTCTGTGTGACATACTGGATGTCGTATTCTGATAAAAGCATTTGCCATCGGGCTAGTCTTCCTGTAAGAGCCGGCTTTTCAAAGATGTACTTTATCGGGTCCATTTTGGAGATCAATAGAGTGGTATGAGTCAACATATACTGCCTCAGTCGGCGAGCAGCCCATACCAAAGCACAGCAAGTTTTCTCGAGTAGTGAGTAGCGGGATTCACAATCGGTAAACTTTTTGCTCAGGTAATAAATGGCGCACTCTTTTCGACCAGACTCGTCATGTTGGCCCAACACACACCCCATAGATCCTTCAAGCACAGTTAAGTACATAAGAAGCGGCCTCCCAGGAACCGGAGGCATGAGAATTGGTGGCTCTTGGAGATACTGCTTGATCTTTTCGAAGGCTTCCTGACAACGATCATCCCAGCGGATATCTTGATTTTAACGCAGCAGTTTGAAGATGGGTTCACAAGTGTCAGTGAGATGAGAAATGAACCTGGCTATGTAATTCAATCTCCCAAGGAACCCTCGAACTTCTTTTTCATTCTTCGGTGCTGGCATGTTCTGTATTGCTCTTACTTTGTCAGGGTCGACCTCAATTCCTCGTTGGCTCACAATGAATCCAAGTAACTTTCCAGATCGCACTCCAAAAGTGCACTTGTTTGGATTAAGCCTCAACTTGAATTTACGCAAACGAGCAAACAGTTTCTCAAGATATACCAAGTGCTCCTCCTCGATTTGGGATTTTGCAATCATATCATCGACGTACACCTCAATCTCTTTATGGATCATGTCATGGAAGAGAGTCACCATTGCTCGTTGATATGTTGCACCAGCATTCTTAAGACCAAAAGGCATCACCTTATAACAGTACGTACCCCACGGAGTAGTAATGGTAGTCTTGGTCATATCTTCAGGAGCCATCTTTATTTGATTATAGCCAGAAAAACCATCCATGAAGGAGAATACCGAATACTGAGCAGTGTTGTCGACTAGCACATCAATATGAGGCAGAGGGAAATCATCCTTCGGACTTGCCCTATTCAAATCTCGGTAGTCAACACACATGCGTACCTTTCCGTCCTTCTTGGGAACCGGTACTATGTTTGCAATCCAAGGAGGATATTCACACACAGATAAGAAACCTGCCTTCAACTGTTTTTCAACTTCCTCCTTGATTTTCAAAGCCATATCAGGTCGAGTTCTTCGTGGTTTCTGCTTTACCGGCGGACATTCTGGTTTGAGTGGTAACCTGTGCATAACTATATCCGTGTCTAAACCAGGCATGTCCTCGTATGACCAGGCGAAGATGTCAACATACTCTCGAAGTAGCTCAATCAACCTTCTCTTTACATCACTTTGCAAAGCGGCCCCTATCTTGACTTCTCTCTTTGTTTCTTCTGAACCGAGGTTGACGATTTCTATGGCTTCCTGATGTGGCTGAATAGATTTCTCCTCTTGTCTCAAAAGTCTTGCCAATTCCTCAGGGACTTCACAATCTTCCCCACCATCCTCATCAGCTTGGTCAATTGGATTCTCAAGGATATTAAGACGTGGAACTGTAACATTATCATTTTTGATGGAATTCGAGCCGGATCTGCACGATGGATGATTTATGCCTTAGAATGCAACACATAAAAAGAAAAAGCTTTGCCATTTTTGAAAAAAAGTTTTTAAAGTAAACAAAAATGAAAGAAATGGAACAGTAATTGCATGCGAAGATATGATTTTCATTCAATATTAAACAAATTGAAACAACATGGGGGCCCTTCTTTGTACAAGTGGTCAAAATGCTTAGGGCGAAGCATATGACTTATCGAAACAAGAAAATTACATCTCCATAAAAGTGACTCTGGGGATGTCCAAGATAGTCCAATTGTTGAGCTCCTGTCCAGGCGCAGCATGGCAAACGAATCTGGAGAGATCTTCTTCATCATCATCATCCACGGCGAGAACCTGACTTCCAGAACTGGTGCTTGCACTGACGAACACTTGAGAAATGGGGGGAATCACCTTCTTTCCAGGAATTATGCTGAGCTGAGTGGAGGAAGATGGTTGATACCCAAGACCATACTTGTCTCGCTTCTCATGAACATCAATCAGCTTGCCCCAGGCACTATGGGGAGTACCAGCTTCTAAGAAGGCCTTAGCATCATTTAGAGACGAGAGGGGCGCTTCGAGTTACTTTTTATTCTCAACCACGGGGAGTTTATCAACCGACACAATCTCTAAGGCCTGAAAAGGTGTCTCTTGTATCTCTCCCTCCACTTCAACATAACGGTATGACGCCATATTATTGACTATCAAATCCTCTTCACCAGTGATCACAACGATCTTGTCATTCACAACAAATTTCAAACACTGATGGAGGGTAGATGTCACAGCCCCCGCAGCATGGATCCAAGGGCGACCCAAGAGGCAAGTGTATGAAGGGCGTATATCCATAACATAGAAGGCAATATAGAACATGTGAGGGCCAATCAGAACAGGCAGATCAATTTCCCCTTCTACGGACCTTCTAGAACCATCAAACGCTCTGACACTCATAGTGCATGGTCTCATCATAACCCCATCCATACTCAGCTTAAACAAAGTAGTCTTGGGCATCACATTAAGAGAAGAACCTGTATCAATCAGAACTCGAGACAACACAGCATCCAGACACTTGACGGAGATATGCAACGCTTTGTTATGTGCCCTACCCTCAGGTGGAAGTTCATCATCAGAAAAACCCAAACAATTACCAGCAGCAATGTTGGTCACAACCCCTTCAAACTGAGGCACAGTAATGTCTTGAGTTACGTGAGCGGAAGCCAGAACTTTCATCAGAGCATCACGATGAGCTTCAGAATGTACCAAGAGAGACAAGATGGAGATCTTGGCTTGAGTCTGATCAAGTTGGTCAATCACTTTGTAATCACTTTTCTTAATGATCTTCAAGAGTTGCTCGGCATCTTGTGCATTACGTGTTACAGGAGGATCCACAGCAACTTGCTTTCCTTTTGCTTGTGTACTAGCCTCTTTATTGGTCTCTTTAGGAAGTGGAGGAGGGGCAGCAAAGATCCGACCACTACGGGTAATGCCACTAGTGCCAGTAATATTAGTGATGCTCGAATTACCCACTGGAGGACAATCATATTTCTTCCCTCGAATATACACGGCATTATAACTCCAAGGGACAGCCTTAGAATCATTCACAGGAGAGAGAACAAGAGACGAGGTTGAAGGAGTCGAAGGAACATTTGGAACCTGAATAACCAACGGAGTCCTTGGGGCCTGAATGACCAAGGGAGCACTCGGAGCGCGAATGATCAAAGGGGTGCTTTGATTCTTTGACACCTCAGCAGGATCGTAAGGTATCTCTAGAGTAGCCACATCTTTGACAGGAACGACCCTTTCCACTCTAAGAACACCTTCATCCATTAGTTTCTGGATTTCTTCTTTCAACCTAGTGCATTCCTCAGGGTTAGAAGAACATTGCAAACAGTAGTCATGTAGTTCACACAAAACCTTTTGTTGCATAAGATACTCTCTGACCACTGCTAGCGGCATCCTAACCTCATTAACATCATTTACCAAGATTTGATCATCACATAACTCAATAGCATTGGTCGTACCAGCATGAGGAGGCATAGGATTATTCTGCACATTAGGACCAGTAGGAGTGAACGAGATAAGTTTGTCGTCAAGGAGATCCTGAACCTTCAACTTGAATGCTCTACACTTTTCAATAGTATGGCCTGGGGACCCTGAATGAAATTCACATCGAGCATTAACATCATAACCAGGAGGGAGAGGACTAGGTGGAGGTCCAAGTTCACGGAGTTGTACCAATTGACCAGCAAGCAACTGAGGGAGGAGTTGGGCATATGACATGGGAACCGGATCGATACGCCTATCTTGGAATCTTGTTCTCTGTGGGCCCCTTTGACCTTGAGGCCTAGGATTCTGTTGACGATTCTGAGAAGCAGCAGCTTGTTGTTGTGGTACGAAAGGCTGTTAGGATGCCATCCATGGTTGTGGAAGAGCAGCAGCATATGCCTGAGGGACATATGGACTAGGAACAGCATAAGGCATCGGATAATAAGGAGGTGGAACAGCAGAATATGCAGGAGCTCGGCTTTGGTCAACAGAGGCAGTGCTAGTCTCACCTTCTTTCTTCCTCACAAATCCAGAATACGGCTTCTTACCATTACCACTTGAGGTGCTAGGACTAGTAACACCTTGAATGGTACCAGCTTTGACACAGTTCTCAACTCTCTCACCAATGATAACCACATCTGAAAAGGAGGGAGAAGTATTACTGACCATGTGCTGAAGATACGGCCCTTTCAGAGTACCCATAAACAGATCAATCAATTCTCGGTCAAGAAGAGGAGGTTGAACTCGAGCAGCAAGTTCACGCCACCTCTGAGCGTATTCCTTAAAAGATTCTTCAGATTTCTGTGACATATTTTGCAGTTGTGCACGGCTAGGAGCCATAGCAGTATTATAGTGGTATTGCTTCAAGAAGGCATCAACAAGTTCTCCCCAAGTACTAACATTAGACCTCTCGAGCTTCATATACCACTCTAACGGGGCTCCAGTGAGACTGTCTTGGAAGAAATGCATAAGCAGAGGTTCGTTATCAGCGTGAGCGGCCATCTTACGGCAGTAGGAACGAATGTGAGTCTCTGGGCAGGTAACTCCCTTGTACTTATCAAAATCTGGCACCTTGAACTTCGGGGGAATAACAATCCCAGGTACCAAGCACATAGCAGCGGTGTCGAAACTCGAAGTTTTAGCAACCTCAACGGCCTTAAGGCGTTCTTCGAGAGCTTGGTACATCTTAGCAGTCTCTGTCAATTCAGCAGTAAGATCATGTTCAAGATCAATAACCTCATGGTGGTCATCCACTACCTTTGCTATCTCCTCAACAGGAATCTCCTTAGTTTTTACTCCCCCATCAGCAGAGTTAGTAGGAGTATCCTTGATCAATCCAGCAACGCTCTTTCTGAGCTCTTCTTGTCCTTGGACAACAACATGGAGAGTCTTCATAAGTTGGGTCATTCTTTCCCCCATAACATCCATATCCCTACGGAGGGCAGCCTGATTCTGCTCAAATTGATCCATGATTCTCTCGTTGCTCCTGGTGCGGTAAGGATGTAAGAAAGTCAGCTTCGTCGTCGGGAAAGAGATCTGAGCATTGGAAGGGACCCCAATTAGAATCTGATAAAAACCTGTAAATGCAATATGCTATGAGCGCATGGGTGCATGTGTGCATGTTTTATTATTTTCAAGACTTTTTAGCTTTGTCTCGAACCAACAACACAAGATAATGGAGAAGACAGTGAAGCATAACCAAGATAGGCACAACCGAGATAAGCAAACAGGATAAGGAAACATAATCGATTAATTCCACAACCAAGTTTTTGAAGTACAAAATATTCTGCTCTCATGAGCCAACAATACAGAAAATGGAAATAAGAACCCCATCCAACAAGACTGGTGGTGATTCTATAACAAAAACCAATACTAAGCAGGATCTCCCATGTCCAAATGACGAAGTGGGCTATCTCCAATGTTCTTATAGCTCCAAGCCTTCATTTCTTCAAACAGCTTTTTGGTCTCAGCATGGGTTGGTCTTTTAACAACTTCTTGAATCAATAGGTCTTTTCTGAAATGCATGGTCTCCAAGTAACGGCTTCTCAATTCCCAACCTCTGGCTTCCTCTTGAGCTTGAGTATCACTCTGCCCCTTTTCCTCCTCTCGACCCTTCAACTTGCGAATCTCTTCATAACACCCCTCAATCCTTGCCTGACGTTCCAGAAGGAGCTTGTCTGCTTTCTTTCGACGGGCTTTCTCAGATTTGGCTATATCAGTCTGGATTTGGAGCCTCTTTGTCAATTCCGCCAACTGATCCTCATAATGCTCTTTGATCTTCCTCTCTTGGGTTTCATTAGCTTTAGAATTCACAGTCATTCTTGGCCTCTTCTGAGAAGTACTTCCTCTAGCATACAATTCTTCAAGCTCTATTTCTCTCATTTTCAACTTATGAAGAGCAAAAAGCTTCTCTTGCCTATCAGTATTCATCTTAACTTGCATTGTTTCCATTTGTTCAGTCAATTTCCGATTCTGCTCAACAGTTTGATTATAACGGGGCATGGAAACAATGTTGGGTTGTTTACCAGCAGGAGGGTACAAAGGGTCCTTAGGAGGAAAAGGCATCCCTTGAACAGCAACCACAGACTCGATCCACTTAGTATAATCCTCATAAGTAGCACAATCTCGCTGACCAAAATGTTTCTTATCTCTCCAACAAATACTCTTCCAGGCTTGTACAGCTTCTGCCATCTGCCCATTGTCGGTGACCACATGATAGAAAATGTTCTCAGCTATCTCTGTTTGCTCAGGTGGACTGATAAAAGCATATCCAAACGTTCTTCTGGCCAAGACGGGGTTATAGTTGATTCCGCCCCTAAGACCCATGAGAGGTACGTTTTTGAACTTTCCGCAACTCATAATAACTTCCTTGTCATCTAAAGCGCTATTATACCAGACAATATCTTTAGCCCTCAGCCCCATAATCCTTTCAGCCCATTTAGATGTGTGCCTATTATCAACGAAAGCGCCACGCTCAGGCAGATGTGACCTGAACCATCGGTATAACAACGGAGCACAGAATCTAACCAAACCTCCCTTACCTCCTTTCTGAATACCCTTGTGATGAATGGAGTGATAAACATCCCCCAAAAGTGTGGGAACCGGATTCTGCAAGATGAATATATGAATTGCATTCATGTCAACAAAATTAGGAATGTCTGAGAACAACACGATGCCATATATACTTAGAGCCAAGATAGCCCTAAATGTGTCCCATTCTTTTGCTTCAGCAGCCTCACAACCCCTTTTGACCAGAAACTCCATGCAAAAACCAAAACCTCCTCCCTTCTTGGTGAGATTTGCTTCTACGACCGACTTGCTCAAATAAAGAGCCTTAGCAATTTCAATGGAATCGGGGGCCTTCATGGTGCTATAGTAAGGCACTTCCTTCTTTATAGGGATGCCAAGAAATAGGGAATACTCTTCCAATGTAGGAACCAAGAGGTAGTCGGTGAACGTGAAGCAGCGGAGGGAAGGATTATAGAACTGAAGCAAAGTATGAACTCCCTCTTGCTCGTACTTGGTGAACGGCATCTTGAGAAGACTCAGAATGTACCCATATTCCTTTCTGAAGTTGGTTGTCTCATCTGGCGTAATCTTCTTTGCTAAACACCCATGGAATCCAGATTCGGATTCAGGAAAGAATAAGAGGGGTTGCGTCTAACAGTCTTCATTGGTGTGGCCATGTGTTGGTCGGAGACAAAGCCAAAAGTTCCTGAAAATAAATGAACATGCATGTTAAATGATATGGCGGAATGCATTTCATTTAGGAGAATCCTAAAGTCATTTCACTATTTCTTTTCTTTTTCTTTTCTTTTTTTTCCTTTTTTTTTTTGCCAAAAGAGTGTATACATCTTTTTTTTTTTTGGAAATGGACTTTAGGATTCTCCACGAATGAAGTGAGGTGGATGCAATAGCATGATGTGTCATGTGTCATGTGTGTGATACAGTGAGAGACTGAATGTCCCTCGCAACTCTGAATAACTGGGTAATACTGAATGTAGCAGGTTCAAAATTCCGGCTTCAGATTGCAAAATGGAAATCAGGGTATGATGAAGGCTAGTATCCTGTCCCACCCCAAACTCACGGGTATGAATTCTAGACACGGACAGGTGGTCCCTAATGGTCACTAGGGTCTACAGTTCCCATGGGGTACAAAGTGTTTGTGGCAGCAAGGGTGTCAGACACAGTGTTCCATGAAAGAACCTCGCCCAGTTGTGGTACCCCATGTTGAACTCGATCGTAGCAAGGGCCACGGGAGTCAACATGAGCATCCACGCTAATCCTATGTGTCACTTGGCCTGGGTAGTGGGCCTTTTACCTCACAAAACCCCCCACCTGCAAAACAGAACAGAAGACCCCAAGGAACACATAATATATCCATATGCATGATGTGCAAGCAGAAATAAACATGATATGCAAGCAGAAAAATAAACATGCAAACATATATACAAGATATAGACATAAAACAAGTAAACACCCAGTAAATAAACAAACAAACGCAGGCTAGGATCGACTCACTAAGGATGGACCAGCAACAGGTCTTGCAACATCCCCAGCAGAGTCGCCAGCTGTCGCACGCTCACGAAAAATGAACAGAGTCGCCACCAATATATTTATCCCATAAGGGAAAGGAATATCAGAAAACCTAACAAAGGAAGGAACAGGGTCTTGCGACCAGAGAATCAAGGTACGGGAGTCGGTTACGCGAGGGGAAGGTATTAGCATCCCTCGCGCCCATCGTACTCGATGGTATCCACCTATGTTTGTTTCTATCTAAAGGGTGTGTACTATGTCTATGTCTATATGCGAATGCATGCAAAAAGAATACGGGGAAAAGAAGGAATATTTACAAATGTGTGCTCGTTCAATCCCCGCGACTTGATGCCTACGTATCCTTTTCAGGAATCAGAGCGCCGTAGTTCGGCTCCATAGTTTTTGTTTGTTTTTGTGTTTTTTAGTTGGGCGGAGTTAACGCTCGCGCTCTTGCATAAGGGACAGCCTAGGATGCAATGGAGCGGAGATAACAATGCCCTTAAGAAAGGAGAGAAAGAGAGGGAGTTTGAGTGTTTCGAGGAAATCCCTAAAGCAAGGGAAACTCGAGTTACTCTTTGGTTTGTGTTTTTTAGAAGTTGGGAACTTACGCCTGAATGGGACCCTAAAGCAAGGGAGATCCAAGCACTCGAACATTCCCTAAAGCAAGGGGTGTTCAAGCTTCCATTCCCTTTTTTAGATTTTCACTTTTTTTATTAATGTTTTAGGTATTTTCTTTGTATTTTTTATGGGGAATTTATTCAAGTATTTTTATTAAATGTTTTAGAGTTGAAAAGAAAAAAAAAAGAGAAAAGGGGAACTAGTCCTAATTTCTACATTCTATGTTATTCTAATTCTAATAGAAGGGAAGAAAAGTTATTTCACAATGAAAAATATTCACAAAAATAAAAGGAACAAAGTCTAAACTACTCATGAAAACATTCACAAGCAATTGCATTTTTATTCACATGAGAAATTATTTTTATTAAAGCCTAAAAATTATTTATTATTATCTATGAGTTTTCAGTCAATCAAAATTCAATTAAAAGAAAATAGAGCTTCTAAAAATCTAATTAGTTAGAAAATATTTTTTGTCATTTTATTTAGGAAAAAGAATTAATATGCAAAAGAGAATTAGAGAACAATCAATTTTCAATGTTTATTTCTTTTTTTTTTATTAGAGCGAAGGGGTGTGAAAGTAATTACCAAATGAACTAAATCAAGCAAGAGCAAACTGGGCCAGAAAAATGAGGGGTGGAGATAGCAGTCCACGCACAGGGCCCAAATTCACATGCATTACCATTATTTCTTTTTATTGTCAGATTTTATTTCATCTTTTACGTGGTTCAGCATTTATTCAGCATAGCATGTATTATTATTATGGTTTGTTTAGCAATACGTGACAAAAAGTGGCATTTAAGATCAATTGGGCAAGGCCTCATTTAAGTGACTAAAGACAAAAAGCACACAAATTCTCCACCCAGCTTGTGACACGTCATCGTTTCAATCATCAGGTGAAGAAAAGAGAGAAAGGAAAAAAGCAACAAAATGGGAGTAATGGCCACAGCATGCGTGCCACGTCATAACGGAGGGGAGAAGTAAAACAAAACTAGGCGCCGGAGCCCTTCGCCGGTCATCCTCTCCGGCGAGCACCACCGTCCGCCGCCGTGACTCATGTCCAGAAAATCATCAAACCACTACCTCCTGACTCGGTTTTTCGTGTGGAATCCAGACCTGACATTAGTTTTCGTTAATCCTACTTCTAACATACAATCCGAAGCACATCCTATGAACCCTAACTCTACCATAGTTCATTTTAAGCACGTTAATCCGACTCTACGCATTTCACAGAACTAGAATACGAGACTCAAACGCATAAGCAAGCATTATATCATCCAAACCTAGTCTAATCCAGAACGAATTTCATACCGATGCAACATACAATACTACATATGCGTGAGTTCAAATATTGATGCGTATGGCATTTTGAACGGAGCTAAGATGCTGAGAGAGTAGCTAACTCTTACCTGATACGATTCTTGGAAGATGACGCAGGAAAGCTCTTCGTGAGCTGTTTCCGCCTCCTCGAGTCTTGATCCGCCACTCCTTTTGTATGAAGAGGATGAGAGTTACAGTACTGCGCAGGAAGTTGATAAGGATCGTATGGTGATCTTGTTGAAGGTGTGATGAAGATCGATGAGGGAGGAGAGAGCAGTGATAGCTGTTGATTGATGAAGATGATGATGAGGTGTGGTGGTCGGAGTTTGTTAGCGTAGTCAGTTAGGGTGGCGCCGGAGTTGGTTATGGTGGTGCCGGAGTTGGTTATGGTGGTTGGTTGAAGATGAAGATGAGAGAGAGTGAAGTAGGGAGAGGAGAGTGATGAGAGAATGGGATAGTGGAGTGTTTGGAGAGTGAATCGTGAGTCCTTGGAGAGTGAGGGTGGGTCTGTTTATATAGGGCAAGTGTGAGAAGAGTGGGAGTGCTTCTTTGAGTGTGGGACTCCACTAGCTTAGTGAGCAATCTTGCAGCAACTTCATTTCTTGGGTGTGGGACTTCTCAAGACTTAATGAACAAGGGTTGTGTAGTAATGGTAAGTTCTCCCTCATGCTTTTTTATATCCAAAAATTCTGCATGGCATTCGTGGTAAGGTGATGGCACTCATGTCGAAACAGCATCCAAGACTCTCTCTTTGCACCCTCATACCTCCACCCTTGGGTCACCATTTGTGTCCATTTTATGCCTTATGGAAAGGGGAGATGGAAGGGAGCAATTTTGGTGTTGGGAGATGTCTGGAATAGTTCTTGAAAGGAGAGGAAAGATGGCTTGAAACTTGGTGGGTTATGGTTGCATGGAGCCTGCGCGCGTGTGGCTTGTCTCTAGCGTGGGGCTTCCTCAAACACAACTTTCCCAGGGCATGACTTTGAGGCTTTACAGTTGGCTCATTCAATGTTCAAAGTTAGTGATCTTGGGCCTATTAGATAGAGGGCATGGCAAAGAACGTTTTAAGATCCAATTGGTTCAAAATAGATACTTGTGGAGGGAGAAAATTGGATCCCAAAACAGCCTACCACGTGTTTGTGGAAATGTCACGCGCGTGACCTGAAATTCTGCCCAGCCGGATGCTTGACTTGGTCAGTGTGAGGGCATGACTTTGAGGGCTTGCCATTCATTCAATACTTGTTCAATTGCCATGATTCTTGGCTTGTTGGAAAGAAGACATGGCAAGGATTGGAATGATACCAAGTTTGCTTCCATGGCATTTTTGTAGAGCTCTGAAACTGACTTGAGATTTGGCATACCATGTGCTTGACGAAATGCCTGGTCATGACCTGGCTTGTGACTAGAATTATGACTTAGATTGAATGGATTTTCAGTAACTTCAAACCACTTTATCTCTTCATACAAGCTTCAAATGAAAAAGTGTCCAACTACAAAGTTGTTCTCCTCCATGAGAGGAACAACTTTGATGTTGGAATTTTCTTCAAAAATTGCCATTTGCCACGTGGAATTCAGGGCTGAAGTGGACTGCTCGTCAAGATTCAAAATGCCAAAATATTTTCTAAGTGTTGAAACTTTCCATTTTTGTCTCTTTTGCTATTTTTGGCAACTTTTGTCGAACTCCCGATTTTATCCATTCTTTGACTTTTCTTGATTAATTTTCCACCAAAAGTCAATATTCGAGTAATTCTTCTGATTTTGACCCAAAAGTCAATTGTTCTGATTTTTCTGACTATTGATGAAATTCCCGATTAAATCTCTTCCACTCACATCCAGTCTAATAAACACATCCACACAATCAGTATGAGAAGTTTTCCACACATAGAAGCCATTTCTGATTAAATGTTGACCAGAAAGTCAACTGGTTGACTTTGGTCAAAGAAACCCTGATTTAAAGGACCAGATGATTTGCAAGCTTGTACCCTCTAATCAATGCCCTGATGTGAAGCAGAGAGACACCCCAATCCAGGAGGACTTCAATGAACATAGAGCCACATGATTATACCTCAGTTTTCTCATTCTCTGATCATACTTCTTTGCAATGGAGCTTTTTCTTGCTGGCCCTTGAATAACGCCTATGATATGAATGCATGGGTATGGATTATGACCTAAGTGATGTATGTACATGAATGCAAAGCCTCAGCCAGTTAGAAGTTAAAGGGTAGGACAAATTTGGGGTATGACACAGTGCTGAGTCTCTGCTAATCATGTGATATTCAGAAGACTTCTAGAACAAAAATCTTGGAATTTTGAAATGCAAAAGATTGATTTGATTGATGGTACAAAACACGGAGAATTGCACTGTCAGCGGGTTTGACTGTCAACTGACTGTTCAGACATTAACGTAGCAATTAAAGTGAAAATTCAACAGTCAAAGTTAATTTTTTTTCTTTCTGTTTTTTTTTGTTGTATTAATGGTGAAAATTTATTTACATGAGCTGTTAGAACAACACAGACATAATAAATAATTAATATATATTGTATGCGATAATAACCCTGAAAAACATTTAATGCACAGAAAAATAAATATTTAACTGGCAGAAAACACACAAAATATTATCTTAATAATTAAACAATAGTACGACAGATAGTATGACATTTAATACTGACAGTACAAATATTACATATTTTAATGAACAGTACGACGAGTAAACGGTACGTTAAAAAATAAAAGATACGACAAACTTTAAGAATGACGATTAATAACCCATGCTACAAATAATAACATATAAATGATTGGGAGTGTAAACAACCCAGGTCCAAATTTTTCAGGATTATGCAGACAGAAGAAGGACATGATTACCACCACGACGGTGATGACCATAAGAAAACACGTTTCCATCCGCTTCGCCATTTTTGCCGGGGAAGAAGAGAGAATGAATATGAAGCAGAAATTTGAGAGATGAGTTAGAATTTGATGTGAGAATTTATGAAAAAAATGAGAGGTATTTATAGAGTGAAAAGAAGGATAGAGACGTTGGGGAATGAAGTGATTCCGTACAAAAAAGGAAAATTTGAGTGGTAGTAGGATTTGAAAGAAGAGATATATAGAATAAAGTTAGGATTTGATTTTGAAAGAAAGAGATTTGAAAAGAAAGGAAAAGATTTTTTTGAAAATAATAGAATATAATACAAAAATTAGTGGGAAACAAAAACTAATAATAATTTACTTGTTACCAGTACAGTCTGAATCCCCGGACTCTGCGCCTGCAAAAAGATTTAATTCTGTACCAATTGCGTCAGTACTATTTATCTGCAAATAAATCTCAAATAAACAGCGTGTGTGAAATGATAAACAGTAATTGGCGTTTGCGTAAGAATAAATTCAACAGCGAACCAAAATACCGTATAAGAAAAATTCTGAAAACCGAGTATTCATAAAATCAGGATATTTATGACATAAAATCCAAGATTATATGAAACTCTCAATTTTTAGACAGAAGTCTGTTGCCTACTTTCTGAAAAAAGATGCGGGCAAATTTTGGGGGTATAACATTAACCTTAGAAAATTTGAAGCCTTGTGCGACACATCGACTTGCATGCCCTAAAAAACCATGTTGATATGATAGGAGCATAATAAACAATAGCATATCATGTGTTTGGTTGACACATGATAAGAAACATGATATTATTATTTTATCATCTCATGCACTTGAAATAAAATTAATATGAAATTATAAAATAAATAATAAATTCAAATTAAAAGTACAATTTTAAAAAAATAAATATATATTTTTGAAACTATTTTTAAGTAGTTTTTAAATTTTGTAAATAAATAAAAAAACATTAAAAAATATAATAAAAAATAACAAAAAAGTTTTCATAACGTCTATAAAAATATCAATTAATCTACCATATATCCAATTTCAACTTGCTTTTGAAAAAAATCATGCATAAATAAGTAAATGACAAATACCATTGCAAGAAAATTGCATTTAATTTTAATTTTTTTAATAAAATTAATACTACCTTTTTTGACATCTTAATAATAAATACTCTTAGATCTATGGTTTTATGATTGGCATAAATTTTACTAAAACATGGTTCTTAACTGATGTTAAGCAAGATGTCATGACATCTTGACCAACTAGTACTCCAGAGTCTGATGTTCCTATTTTTGACATATGTTCTAACAGATGTTGTGACATGCTATACCAGAACATCATGACAGTACAACTGGTTTAAATCCTTGAAGATTTAATTGAAAAATATGAGATTATGGAATATTCTAGTACTCATAGCGGCGCAACCAATCAAGGATATTTTTGGAATAATGTAGATTTGTTTTGGTTTCATAAAAAGGATCTTTGAGACATTTTAGGAAACTTTGAAGATTTGTTCCTATTTTTTGTGTGAAGATCTTGCAACTGATTTAAGAGTAGAAGATTGGATTTGATTGAACATTCCAAGCCCATACTGCAAGATTTCTATAGATAAGGACTTGCTAAACCTAAAATAGCAAGCATTCACAACAAGAAACCGTGGGTGCAACAATAAGGGTTTAGGGTTTTGAGAGTACTTTAAGTTCTTTGTGTTTTTGTATGTCACTCATGTATTTTTTAATACATTAAGGTAGACTAATTATTCTCACTCATGAGCTTTTAAGTAAAGATTTGAGTATCATTCATTGTTCTCAATCATGAGCTTTTAAGCAAAGAGTTTAGTATTGTTCTTAGTTTAAAGCTTTTAGGAAAAACTAAGTATTGTTTATTGGAAGTGTAATCTTTTGTTTTGGTTATTATCACTGGTTTCTGACTAATTTTATCACTGAGGTGATTGATAGGAAGTGAGAGGGAGTTCTCATATCTAGAGGGTTCTACGTAGAAGTTGCACAAGGTAGTGATTAGGTGAGAAGTTGTAAACGAGAATAGTTTAGGCTTTGAACTAATATTATCATAATGGATTTCCTTCCTGGCTTGGTAGCCCTAAGAGTAGGTGACGTTGCACCGAACTGGGTTAACAATTGTTTGTGTTCTTTTACCTTCTACAATATAATTCTGCATAATTTCTATTTTGGTAAAAGTGTTTTCTATCAACAGATAATGTTATAACATCTGTCATGATATTGTGTTTTGTGTTGATACATCAGTCTTGACATTTGTGTTGTAAGTGCCAGAATTTCAAATGCTTTTTAATATTTAATTAATGTTTTTTATTTTTATTTAATATTTAAATTTTTATGTTTAATTATATCATATTTAAGTTTGATTTTTTATATATGAAATTATGTTTATAAAGACAAGTCAATAAAAACTTAGAAAAATATGATAAGTCTCAAGATTAGCTTATCATACCTATTGCGCCATCATACACTTGAATGGGGAAAAATATGGGACAAGATATTTGATGGGGATATATGATACAATTATCTTATCTTGTCTCTTATCTCGCGCATTGATCGGATCCGTAGATAAAGAAATACAAGATTTCAGATTCAAATATAGACTCGTGCACATAAAATCTTTGCACTTGCCAACTAAGTTGTACTTAGGAAACAAATGTTAAATTTTGATTTTATTTAAACTATTTTCTTAATAATAATTTTCCTTACAATAAAAAACGGCAACACCCATAATTTGCATGTCTAGAATAACAATTATTAATTGGTGTTGGATACATCAATGTAAGCATCTGAAAACAGGACCAAATAATTTTGTTTACAATAAAACAACTGATAACTAACCACCAATACATCAGTAATACAATTAGCTCTTCATCACATCAGGAAGATGCTTTAATGGGTGTTTGGTGTCAAAATCTCTTGCTTATAAATTGGTCCAATTACCTGCTAACTTGAAAATGTAATCAACAAAGTGGGTTGAGATACAAATTTTGGTGAGCTTCCAAATCTAAACCATCGAGCCTCTAACTACCCATAAATTTGGTCAAGGTCTTCTTGAAATATTCACCAAGGTATCTCACGATCATCCTGTATAAACTAATACCAACAATCATCTCAAGGCACCACGAAAAACCTAAGAATACTCTCAAGTTGCTAAGAAGTCTTACTAAGACCATAAGTCCACTCAGTGTCTATCTTATACAACTTCTATCTCACAATTCATTTTAAACGTACGTTACTCCAAAACGTACTTTACGCTTGGGCCAGGATCAAATGACACCAAAGTGTCAAACTTAATAACATGACCCCTTTGATAATTCTTCACCCCATGTCTGTATAAAAAAAAGCTCTGTTGGATGAATGGTATTATCATATAGATCATGTCTATAAAATTTCATAATAATCGAAAATCATTTGATATGTTAAAGAGAATGATAAAAATTAATGGTTTTCATAAACTTTAGTAAGACGTTAGTTTTTATGCATCTCGTCGACATACCAAATGATTTCCAATTGATGTTAAATTTTATAGACATGATCTATATGATAATATCTTTCAATCCAACGAGACCTTTAGTTTTTATGAGAACTGAGAACTTTTAATAATAACCAATGGATTTAATTTAATGACTCAGGTTTACCTCAAATTTTAAATATATATTAAATAAATATTTTAAAATCTGAAGCAAATCTGAGTCAATAATTTAAATTTAATGGTTATTATTAAAGATTTCTTAATTCTCATTATCGATAAAGTTTTCATTTGAAACGTACAACAAATATATATATATATATATATATATATATATATATATATATATATATATATATATATATATATATATATATATATATATATATATATATATATATATATATATATATATATATATATGAAATGAACCCTTAGCTACAACATATGGCTCAGCCCGCGTCTAGCTCAACTACTATCCCGCAAGAGCCCCTTGGGTTGAGCTTAGCGTTTACAGCGCATATAGTGTCTTACTAGAAACTTATACACCACGTATAGAATTACATATATGTGATCCTACTAGTACAAGGGATGTTATTTTTCATTCTTGATTATAAATGTCTAACGTCATGCCTTGCATCATACACATCCATTAATATCTATGTGATGTTTCAAGAAACATACTTATGACATTTCAAGGAATAGAACGAGGCTTAGGTCCCTCAGCTATTCAATGACCTATCATAAAACAAAGAAAGGCTAAGGTCCATTGTCCATTCGGGTTAGTCATACAAGCGTTGATGATAGGACTTAGGTCCTATAAGCGTCAGATTATTAACGCTTAGTGAATACATGGCTTAAGTCCTATGAATGAGAGTTTCTCATCACATGATAAAAATAAGGCTCAAGTCCTCTGAATATCAGTGCTTTATCTTTTTCTGAAGTCTGGGCTTAGGTCCTCTAAACTCTAATTTCTTAATGCTTTATGAAGTCAGGGATTAGGTACCCTTAAAATAAACTTCTCAACGTATCGTGGAATAGGAGCAAGGCCTTGGTCCCTTTACTATTCGATGCCTTAACATATAATAGATACAATCAAATTTCTTTCCCCTATTTGGTATAACCACTCATTTTGTATTATGAGCATTACTACATTTAAGCTCTCTATGTTATCTTTTAAATACATCAAACCGTGTCTCAAACTTAGTTGACTAATTAACTTATGCCATTTTCCCCTCAAACCTTGACTCAGGATAGAGGGAATGACAAGCTAGCCGTCATGGAGGGTGACAATCGTGATGGAGGCCTGGGGGCATGATGGGTTGGTCGTCATGGACGGTGAAGACTGTCATCGGCCTAGTAGGCTCGAAAAAACCGTACAACTCTCAGTAAAACTTCATTTTTCTAAGCCGAAACTCACATTGGGCACAACACATTCATGTATACTTTGCTTCCTAACACAAAGACATCAAGAAAAAAACGCATATTTCATGTTTAAAACACAAAAACATAGCAATTCAATCATTCATCGTCACCTAATCATATTTTATATAACTAAATCATCTTAGTAAGAAATCATCAAAGAGAGACATGTTATCACATTCACACGTGCAATCAAAGTCAGTCACATATTCCTATTCAACAACAACACATCTATCATCAAGAAATTTAGGAGCTATAATCATTTGTAACTAGGGGTATGGATTAATTTATAACTAAAGGGAGGATGAACCCAACTTGTCAAGGGTGATGATGATCCCTTCCTTCAAAGCCACATGCATGGTTTCCAAAGCCAAATTCTCCATACTTTCTCTATTATTCGAGGTCAAAGTTTTCAATCCCTCGTGACTTGGTTTCACCATGAAACACAATTAAGAATGATATTATAAGAATGAATTAAGATAAGCAAAATATGATGATGAGATATTGCTTACCAAAATAATTCCAGTATGAGGTATTACAATTTCTCCCCCTTAAAATAATTTTTCCTCGAAATTCGAATTTTACTCACTTCTCTTGCTTAACCCACTATTGCACTACCTTTATTTTCGCTTACCTTATATGTCGACATGAATTTTACAACTTTATATGTCTAATTCTTTGTTGCATTTTTTGTCCATCAAATCTACCTCGAACTACCATAGATCGATTTTGATTGCTTACTAGACTTTCTAAATTTCTTGATACTATTCCCATTATGGTTTTCTTATTGGCCCGATCAGGAATTGCAAACTCAGGTTGTACAAATCTTCGCACATACTTCAGACATTCTGGGTTAACATAACTAGATCTCTTCCTTCACACGTCCAGTTCTAGGGTGGTTGAGACCTAAAACTCAAACTGCAATGTTTGCTTCGTCTATCTATGTTAACTAGAATGCATTCTTTGGTGCAATCCATACAAGTACATACTCTGTCTCCCAATGACGATGAAGTTTCATGCCTGTAGGATCCCATGATATCTCTAATCCGCTGGGGGAATTCGACCGATGAACACTTCATCTTACTATTTTAGGTCAACATCGCATGATACTTAAATTCGTACTCCAGCTACCACTACTTTCCTCAACTTACTATTGGACTCAGGATTTATCCACATGTCAACCAGAACTTTCATTCATGCTTAACATAACTTAATTCACATCGAGAGTGGATAAGCGCTCTAGCATCTTCACTCAAGACAATCACAACAAGTCTTGAATTCATTGGCAGGTAACTTCTCCACATAACTCCACTATTTCCCTGATTTCACAATATCGCCTTACCACTCAGCCTATAATGCTCTCAAATCTTTCCTTCATGCATTATTTGATCTGACTCATCTCGTACTTCCAAGTATCCTTCAATGAGTTCTCTTATTCAATTCTAGAGTTACTTCAAATCTTGTTACTGTAGTAGATTGTTCAAGGGTTACCTTTGGATTGAAGCATCCAACTCTCATTATGGGTACTTGTCCAAGTCAAGATCTCTCTTTACCTGTACTACCTAGAAAGTACTTGAGTATCAAGCTCAAGGGACTTTCTTGAGGTATTCTACACTCTCTTACTAGTTTGCATAACTAATTTGTTTATCCTCATATCATAGATGGCAATCACGCATCTCCCTTACTGCAATCATTGTCCACACACTATCCCTTTTAACCAAATATAGTATCGAAATAACCAGTATCTAACTATTCCTCTATAAGGTCCCAGTAGTGTCTCAAAGTCTGTGATCAGGACCATGCACTTGAACACGTACAGCTTCTACATGCATATTTACTTTCCACCAATCATGATCTGAATTCATCTCTCTTAAGCTAATCTACGTCTACTACTCCATCACGGAGACCTCGGGATGATCCTGAGGGTACTTCTACGTCAGAGTTGCCACCACCCTCACGCAGACTTCGTCGGGGCAGTACTTCTTTTGCTGGGCCACCTCCGGAGGTACACGAGGATGATCCGATGCAGGGGCCAGTGCCTGTGCAGAGCCCGTTTGGTACCACGGTGGGCCTGTAGACGCCTCTCTGCTTACTGGATATGCAGATCATGCCGCGAGACATATATGGGATGGAGATGTAAGTTTTATTTGATAGTTACATATATATTTATTTTCTTCAGCTCTCACCTTGATTATTACTGACCGTTTGAATTTTCTATAAAATTTCAGAGCAGGGATTCCCAGAGGTTCTACAACCATGGGAGGAAGATATGGGATCTCGCGCAGCCTGACGAGGACTGGTTTAGGGAGGTACTAGCAGCTTCAGGCTTGAGGGACCTTTGTACGCTCGGCTACCATACTATAAATAATGGTATGCTTATGGCCTTTGCGGAGAGATGGCATCCTGAGACCTCCTCTTTCCATCTACCCCACGGTGAGATTACTATACCCCTAGATGATGTGGCATGCCTGCTTCGTCTAACTATCAAGGGTAACCTCTTCTGTCATGGTAAGATGACGAAGGCGGAGGCTTAGGATATGTTGATTGCTGAGATGGGGGCTGATCCCAATGACGCCCTTGAGGTGGTGGAGAGGACTCGGGGGGCCCGTGTCAGGTTTAGCTTCCTTCAGAGACAGTATGATGCAAAGCTCACTGCGGCACACCAGGCTGAGGGAGACGAGTTGGAGCAGGCTACGCATAGAGATCGGGTGCTGAGGTCATACTTCCTATATTTGATAGGCACCTAGCTCTTTGTGGACACCAGCTCATCGTACACAGAAGTCGTCTACTTGATGTACCTATCGGATACATCACGAATCCATGAATACAACTAGGGAGCGGTTGTAATGGCGTACAGTTACTACAGACTGGGAGAGGGATGCCTGTGGAAGGCAAGGACGGTGGAGGCAGTTGTACACTTTTAGTAGTAACGATCTTATACTCTTCTACTTTTTTTATATTTTTTATAGTACTTTAAAATAACTGTATTTTGTTGTTTCAGGCTTGGATACTACAACACTTCCCAGACATCATTGGCTAGGGAGAGGTTCCCACCTACACAGAGGTTATGCCGCATGCCAGTCGTTTCACCCCCTGCAGAGGGAACCATGTGTCGGAACCATACAGGTGCGGTCTGGACCGCGTGACCACCGAGGACATCAGGTATGACTGCTATGTTGAGCACCAGGAGACGGTTCCATTTGACGAGATAGATATGTATTCTGGATGGTTGGCCACCAGCCCGACCATTGTTGTACGCTATCTTCCGGAGTGCGTCATGTGGTAGTTTGGATATGAGCAGACGATACCTCGTGATCCTACTGTCTCAGCTCCTATAGACATGACCCACATGCAGTTACAGGGGGTCTTTGTAGACTAGGAGCATCACCTGGTCCCTGAGGAGGCACGGGCAACGCCATCAGAGCACGAATGGAGTTGTGCCGAGAGGGAACATCACTTGGTACTACAGAGTCTCACACCCATACATGCTTCTAGCTGCAGAGGGAGGTCCGCCCAAACCAGCCCACGAGGAGATTCTCCGTGCGCATCAGGCTCAGTTGGACCACACTCAGGATCTTCTTCCTCTGTGTCGTTAGATAGATGACAGGGGCCTCGGAGTTTCCAATCATTATGTGAATTCATCTCTCTTAATCTACTCTAACTCCAAGGATATTTTTGTACCTTCCATATTGTGCTCATATAACATAAGCCAAGTTATGATCAACACTTCAGTAATGGGTCATACGGTTCGTCTTACTCCTCGGGTCTTACTCTAGATCATAGCTTCTTTGAGTTGCTGCTCCTTCATAATCAATGGCATGACGCTTCCTGTAACAACCGTTTTATTTATGTATTTTATTTGATTATGTGTTATGTGAATTATTTGATAATTATGTGTTAATTGTGTGTTTGATTGATTTTGTGTTATTTATTTAGGAATTATTAGTAAATAACATAAGTTAGTGAGGTTATAGTAATTGGGCCTAAGTTAGTGTTAGTAATGGAGGGGTACTAATTAGGGTCCATTAGCAATTAGAAAGTGAGTAAGGGTTTAACAAAACAAGGGTTTTAGAGAATAGAAAGTTAGAAGCTTATTTGGAGAAATAGAGAAAGAAGGGAAAGAGAGAAAGAAGAGGAGAAAGCTAGGTTTTGAAGATAGAGTTGGATTCAATTCAAAACCCAAGGTAAGTGTGGGATTCCTTCATGATAAAGGGTTGTATGATGATGTTTAGGGTGGGGTTTGATTGTATGTTGCTAACCATGAATTTTATGTTGTAGAATCTTAGGGTTTATGATGAATTTCCATGAAATTGTGATAGAAATAATTTTTTTAATGATGAATGTTGATGAATGATAATAGATAATTTTGTTATATGCCTTTAATTGCTGATTGATTATGGTTTTCGGTGGTGGAAGTGTGGTTACACATGTATGTGTGGTTCTGTTATTTTTCTACATAATCGCAAGTCCGCTAAGCGGCCCTGGCTTGCTAAGTGGCCCTGGCTCGCTAAGCGGATGCTGGGAACAAAATTTGGAAATTCGCGAGCTCGCTAAGCAGAGCTGGTCCGCTAAGCGGAGACACGAAAATTTTCGCTCCTGTTTTTGAGTTTTGCACAAGCGCGCTGGTAGCTCGCTGAGCGAACCCTGTTGTCAAAATATTTTTGTAACATTAAAATGATGTATCTTTTCATTCGTAACTCCTTTTTAAGCGCCCGTGTTTCTGCATGCGGGCCATGTTTCTGCATGCGAGCGCCCGTGTTGATCCTCTGACTTTGGTTCAAACTTGCATTTCCAGCCACATTTCAACACGGGCCGTGTTTCTGCACGCGGGCGCCCGTGTTGACCTCTGAAATCAGCTTTTCCGGCTTCTTTTCATCCACTCGTGCGCGCCACAAGTTCCTATGATCACACGCATCAACCTATAAAACTAACACTACCAAACAAAGGCATAAAGAAGATCTTTTGACATAAACTTTAAACCAACTGTAATGCAATACTATAAATTAGTAAATATGATAAACTTAACTTAAAAAGCAATAAAACAACCAAATGTGTTACCGAGATGATAAATTTGTGCCGGATGAAAGACAAAACTTAATAGAATTGGTGACCGATCACAACCCCAAACTTATCTCATTGCTTGTCCTCAAGTAATGTATTGAGACTAAACAGAGGTCACCCACGAATTTCTCTTCTCCACAATTGTAATACGGTGAACTGACTTTATTTGAGATGTTGCGGTTAAGCAAGAGTTGCCACCGACTTTTATTTTATCCAAATTTATTAGAAAGGCTAAAAGAACAGAAAAAAACCTTTTTAAAGAAAACAGGGTTCGGGGGGTAATTATGCAAAGGGAAGGTGTAAGGCACCCTTTGCATCCATGGTTTTCCATGGGCTCTTAATTGCTTTGCTCGTTTTCGAAACCAAAAGTTTAGAAATGTATAGAAGAAGAAGAAACAAGGACTTTAGCTCATAAATGAGCGTAGCCTTGAAAGTGTTTAGAAAATAGTAGAAAGATGTTTTTAAACCAGAGCATGCAATTAAGGGCAAATTACCTGGTTAGATGAAAAATGTTCTTTTAGCCTTTCAGGGTGAAAGGGTCTTTCCATGCCATAAGAGGGCAGGAAGCTTTCATTTGGAGGTTGAAGGGTCGTCGCAATGTCGTTCGCCATAAGACTGTCCCATGCCATAGAGAGGCAGGTAGTCTAAGGGAAGGACCAGAATAGCCTTTTCGTAGGCAACTAGAGGATACCTCAGCCTTTTTCGTAGGCAACTTCCGAGGGTCGAGGTCATATTAGTGTATCGAAGGCATCATCATTAGGGTCGTATGACCTTTGTATTTATCGAGGCAGCATGGCTGAGGTATCCTCGTATTCGAGGGACATGGCTATTCTGCAAAAACACAAGGCAACAGGCAACAAGGCAATAGGCAACAGGCAGCAAAGAGGTTACCCAAAAAGTGTGCGTGGGTGCAACAATCACGTGATTATATTCAGTTATATTATCTTATAATTAGTTATTCTAATTCAGTTCAAGACTTGCACTCCCTAAGATTACTAACCACACAGTAATATAAACAGTATAATTAAAGCAATATGGGGAAGGGAAATTGCAACCAGCGGAGGAGAGGGGAATTGAAACCAGCGGAGGAGAGGGGAATTGAAACCAGCGGGATATAATTTAAAAGTTAAAACAGAAAATATTAGAGTTAGGGTTTAGGGTTACCGATACTCGTAGCTTTGGCAATTGACAAACCCTGAAGATTGGAAAAGAAAGAATAAACAGAAAAATGGGTGAGTGCATTATCGGTTCAAAGGCAATCATAGTTAACCCTAATCAATAAAATAACAATAAAAGAAAAAGGGTAAAAGAAACTTAGCTTCGATTCACGAAGGTTGATAGTCGGAGGTAGCCTGAAGCATTGACTCTGACCATCTGAGAATTGACAGAAGAATAAAATACAGTGAGTGTATGGCTAATTCAACGACAATTAAGGCTAACTCTAATTTGGAGGGAATAAACGAAATAAAATAGAATGAATATTTAAAATAAATATGAAATAGGACTTAGCTTTTAATTTGATCTGATATGGTTTGTAGTCGGAGGAAGCATCGGGGCAACCCTGAAAAATGGCAAAGGCAAAGGACGTGAGTGTAAAATAGTCCATTGACTTTCGAGGTTTTTAACCCTATAAGGCAAATGAATATTTAAATGATAAAATAATAAAGAAGGGTAAAGTCGGGACTTAGCTTTGTAGAAGGCGCGGCGCGTAATCGGAAGGAACCATGTTGCTAACCCTGAAAAGCAATGCACAAAGAAAAGATTTTTTTTTTAGTGTATAGCTAATTCTCGCAAACCCTGATTAGGGCGCAAGTTAGCCATGGTTAATAGAAATAAAAAAATGAATTAATTGTTGGTTTTCACCCTAATTAATTAAATCGGTGAAAGTCGAGTTTCGATTAAATATGCGACCTCAATATCAAAAAAATTTACAATTAAAATCAATTTAAAATAATTAAAACTATTTAATGATAACAAAATAAAATAAGTAGATATTTATTTATTATATATTAAATAAGAATTAAAAAAAAACAAGATTTATGTATATATATAACAAGGGAAATATTAAAACAAAATATATATATTAAATAAAAGGAAAAAAAAGGGATTGTGTAATAAATAAATAAATAAAAACTTAGAAACTTAGCTATGATCTTGTGCTGCGCGTCCATGAAGGTTCATGGTGTTCCAGCGCTTCTTGTACGTTAGATCTGGAGATAGAAGGATCTGATGGCTGAGATCTAAGGATGTATCATAGTCACATATGGGACCACTGCATGGGATCTGCACACAACTATGAACATACGAATAAATAAAATATAATGCGTGGAGGGTAGGGTTCGAACCCAAGCCCTCACGCGTATCACTGGAGCGCCTCAACCAATTGAGCCAGGTACACTTGCTGATGTTGGAACGGGACGTAGCCTAGATAACCATTGAAACGACGTGAAGCAGATTTAAAAAACAAACTAACGCGCCATTACTGTTCCTCCTTCTTCTTCGTGAAAACTATGTTCTTCTTCATCCTTGCACAAATGAAACTCATGGAATACGATGAATAAATAACATATAATGATATGAATCGACTCAAAATCGCGTCCCGAATATGATTATGCACTTATTATGGTCCAATTTCACTTATGTTAGAAAATCCCAATTCAAAGCTTGGAACCCTAACAATGGTGGATTCTATGTGCAAGTAAATAAACGCAATTAAATTTCCAGAATCACTCATAACATCATTGTAAACACAAATGTGCAATCAAAATTTATTTATAATGCACACAAAATTGAAATCGGAATTGGAAAAAGTTTGTCAAACCGTGAGGTATTGGCGATTGTTCTTGGTGCTTCAAAGCTCGAGGATGATTGCAAAACGTTCAGTGATGCTTCAGGAGTATTCTTAAATCTTCAAAACTCTTTGAATCGGGCTGCAACCACAAAAACAATTTTGCAACTTTCTTGAACTTTTGAGAGCTTGAAGGTAGTTCTTGGAGGCCAAAATTTCGTCCCCTAGGACTTGCCCTTGGTTATGTTTATATAGGAGAAGAGTTTAGGTCAACAATTGTAGAAGGAATCTTGCCATATCTTTGATTGAGTTTTTTTTGAAAATATGATTGAAATTTGGTTCATGAAAGCTTCCAATTATGGCCAAATTGCTCCAATCTCCTTTAATTAGTCCTTGCACGAATTTTGATTGGATATTGGGACATTATTGATGATTGAAATTGAATCAAAACATATCTTTTATATTTACTTGAATTATTTTGAATTATATTAATTTTAAATGAATAAAAAATCCATATAAAATCAAATAAATCTTGAAAATTCGTGGTAACTAATTTTAGGGTCTTGGATGACTTATGAATCAAGATTGGGCCATAAAACGTTGGGCTCTTTTGCAAAAAAATTCAATTTGAACCCTTTTTCTTCACATTTTCCTTCTCAAATCTCCCCAACTTTGACAAGGCATATCTCTCTCAATTTTTGAGGTATGAAAGTGTTCTAGGACTTTTTAGAAACCTTAGAGAGTCCTCTAACCAGTGTCTTTGGTCTCATATAAAAATTCTTTTCCATGCTCCTTATATGTCCTTTTGAAAAAAGTGTCTTTTAGTTGACTTTTGAAAAGGACCTATAATGTTTTGGTCCATATCTCTCAAATGATGCATATTTGGACTTGGCATGTGAGATACAATTTTGTAGAGAATCAAATTTCCTTCAAAATGAGCTTTGGATGGGAAATTTATGATGTTCCATGTGAGAGTTATGACTGGTCAAAGTTCAGTTGACTTTTCCTATACAAAACCCTAATTTAGAAACTTTTTGATTTGTTGATCTTTGATCTTTCCTTGATGAACCATGATCAATTCTTGATCAAATAGTGAATTATACTTTATAATGAGGATGTTGACCAAAAAACAGAAGTTTTGACTGTGGTTTGACCATAGTTTGACTTTTAGATCAACCAGTCGATTATTGATCGTTTGGGCCATTGAGTGAGCAATCTTTTGAATCAGAGCTTGAAACTTGGCATGAGGATCCTTTGAATCATGTGAGAGACCATGAAGTCCACTTGAGGTATCAGAAGTTGATTTTACTTTGAGAGAAGCAAAACCCTAGTTGGAGGGTTTGTTGTTTAGGAGAGAGACTGCATACTTCTTTCTTGTGTATCTTTGAGCATTTGAAAGTCAGGTTGACTGAAATATGAATGAATAAGTTGGGAAAATTTTGGGGTATGACAACAATACAGCTTGTGTCTTTCGCAACTTGGATTTTTCCTTCCCGATCAAGCTTCTGGTTTCCTGAATTGAACTATCTACCACACTTTCACATCAGAGGGCTTCTTTCCCTGCAAGCTTTTTCACACTCTCACCAGATCTCTCGGGGTAAAAGTGTTTGCACTAACAGTACCAAAGTATGCAATATCAACTCTTAATTTTGAATCTACTCTATCTTCACTACACAAACAGATTCCACACACTTTATGAGGTCTTTTGGGTTGTAACGAGGCTCATGTACGGTAGGATAGACAAACGAATGGATAACAAAGGGTTTTGGATTCGGCATTCATGTTATTTTTCTCATTTTTGTGTCTCAATAATAACCTGGGGGTTTATTCAACTTTGATTCTTTACTCAAAAATTTTTTATGAGCATGTTAGAGTCTTTAGTCACGGCAAGTGCTTTTCTCTTCTTTTTTTTTATTTTATTTTTTTTACGCACTTGCTCTCTTACTACGAATTGCCACCCCAAACTTAGATTTTTGCACACTTTATAATTTACAACAATCATGCCGAACAAGGGTAGGAAGTGTATAGTTACGGATGAACAGGGGTTTAATTCAAACAAAAAGGCTAAGGCTCAACGGGGTTCACAAAGGATAAACATAAAGTAAAGGATGGATAGAAAGGCTAAGGGTTAAACAAACAACATGCCTCAGTGTGTGTCCTCAAGTTGTGCTGTGTCAAAAGAACATACGCAAAATCAGAGTGATAAGGTCATACTTGACTGAACTCTCATGATGACATTTTAGTGTTTGGCCTTTGTACTCTCACCATGTTGGTTATGCTTAAAATCTCTGAAGCCTCCTTGTGTCACGTGGTTTCTTTTCTGACTCGGGTATACCATATAACCATTTCGGTCCGGTGTTACCAAATCGCGTCCAACCTTTAATTTTATCATTTCATGGCTGCATCAACTTCCGGGGTGCCTCGGGAGATCAAGTATGGGGAGTATCTTTTATCCACTAGCTATCAATCTCGGGTTCATCCAACAACTATCTCTCACTCTGTAACACAATGGTATACCAAATACGAATAGAAATGCTAAAAACAAAATAAAAACAGAAACAAAAGAAATGCAAGAAAACCCCCCCACACTTGAACTAAACATTGACCTCAATGTTTTAGCCCACTGCGGAAACGACTCACATAGGGTACATCAACTCCAACTGTCGCTTTCAAGCTTTCACCAGAGAAATCCCCTCTTTATTACCTGAAATAAAACAAAACAAAAAGACAAATTAATTATTAAAAGTGTGGGTTGCCTCCCACAAAGCGCTTCATTTAACGTCGCATGGCTCGACGGTCCATTACCCTTTATTATGGAGGGTATTTTCTCTTTCACACCTGGTTGCTTTTCACCTCCGCAATCAGAAACTCATGATGATGAAAAGTATGGACAACTTTTCTCTTCAATTCACTTTCCTCATTCATCTTTTCACCTTTCTTTTTCTTAGAACATTTGGTGGCTATAGGAGTTGGTTCCACCAGAGAGGCTATGCTTGACACTTTTTCTTGGAGCAGTTTAGGCTTTTTGTCTTTTTCCTCACTTTGTGTCATACCACCAGAAGTTTGATCATTCACAACCTCCCTATGTTTCTTAACTCCTAACATCTTCAAGGTTACTTCTTCAACAAATGATTTCAGCGTTAGTGTCCCTTTTTCAATGTCGAAGTTGCAGCGGCCTGTCGACAAAAATGGTCTCCCAAGAAGGATAGGACTTTCTTCGTCTTCCGGAATATCCATGATGTGGAAGTCAACAGGGAATACAAACTTATCAACTTCCACAAGTACATCTTCAGCTACCCTATATGATTTCTTAATGGTGTGATCGGCAAACCTTAACTGTGTCCTACTTTCACTAATCTTTTCCAATTCAAGCTTTTTGAAAATGGACAGAGGCATTAAACTCACACTAGAACCAGAATCGAGGAGTACCTTTTTAAATGTTGTATTCTTGATAGTGCATGGTATCGCCACCGCTCCAGGGTCTTTCCTCTTTATTGGAATCTTTCTTGCTGTCGAGACTATACCACACTTCTCAGTTGCAATTTTTGATTCCCCTCCCAGTGATCTCTTTTTCGCCATCACCTCCTTCATAAATTTCCTATACAAGGGCATATGCTCAAGTGCTTCGAAGAAGGGTAGATTTACCTCTAACTTTTTGAACAAGGCAGTGAACTTCTCAAAGTCTTTCTCTTTTGAATTCTTCTTTGTCACTCTGGAAGGGAAAGGTAGTTTGATCACCGGTTCAACAGCTTTCTTATTTTTTTCTTCAACTGGTTTAAACGGTGGTATCACCACTTCTGGCTCTTTCGGATTCTCTCTTATTTCTAAATCTACCTCTATTACCATAGGGTCATCTATTTCCTCCTTTTCTTTTTCCGATTCTAAAACCTTTTTCCTCCTTGTCGTAACAGCATTAATCTTCTCTTGATCTTTCGGATTTTTCACAGTTGCGCTCGGGAAAGTACCTTGTGCCTGTAGAGTGAGATGTTGTGCTATTTCACCCACTTGAACTTCCAGATTTTTTATCGAAGTTGTGGTATTCCTGTGGTTGTTTCTGGTTTCTTCTTGAAACAGAGAGCATTGTCCAGCCAATCTCTCGATAGCCACTTCCCATTCCGCCTTCTGAGGTCCTTGTTGTCGAGACTATACCACACTTCTCAGTTGCAATTTTTGATTCCCCTCCCAGTGATCTCTTTTTCGCCATCACCTCCTTCATAAATTTCCTATACAAGGGCATATGCTCAAGTGCTTCGAAGAAGGGTAGATTTACCTCTAACTTTTTGAACAAGGCAGTGAACTTCTCAAAGTCTTTCTCTTTTGAATTCTTCTTTGTCACTCTGGAAGGGAAAGGTAGTTTGATCACCGGTTCAACAGCTTTCTTATTTTTTTCTTCAACTGGTTTAAACGGTGGTATCACCACTTCTGGCTCTTTCGGATTCTCTCTTATTTCTAAATCTACCTCTATTACCATAGGGTCATCTATTTCCTCCTTTTCTTTTTCCGATTCTAAAACCTTTTTACTCCTTGTCGTAACAGCATTAATCTTCTCTTGATCTTTCGGATTTTTCACAGTTGTGCTCGGGAAGGTACCTTGTGCCTGTAGAGTGAGATGCTGTGCTATTTCACCCACTTGAACTTCCAGATTTTTGATCGAAGCTGTGGTATTCCTGTGGTTGTTTCTGGTTTCTTCTTGAAACAGAGAGCATTGTCCAGCCAATCTCTCGATAGCCACTTCCCATTCTGCCTTCTGAGGTCCTTGTTGTTGGTTATCTTTCCACGCAAAATTTGGATGATTCTTCCACCCTGGATTGTAGGTGTTAGAATACGGGTTGTTTTGCCTCAGGAATTTGATTTCTTCAATTTGCTTGGGATTAGCAACACAGTATACAGTTTGGTGAGGACCTTGGCAAATTTCACAGATTACAGGCTGAGCTTGTTGGACTTGAGCAACCTGTTGAGTACCTATATTCATCGCCTTCAATCTCTTTTCTACCTCTGCAGCTATAGTATCTTCAACATAAATTTTTGAGGTTTCCAACTTCAGATCAATAACTCTTTCAGGTTTATTGGTACACCTGTCATACAACTCCAAATGCTCATTTGCAGCTAACGCTTCAATGATCTTGATAATTCCGGAGGCTGTTCTGAAATTCGTTGAGCCTCCAGCTGCTGTATCGATCAACTACTTTGTTTTCATTTTCAGCCCATTGACAAATATCTGCATTTGGTCGGTTTTGTCCATGTTGTGAGTGGGACATGCTACTAGGGTCCTCTTGAATCTTTTATAAGCATCTCCTAAGAGTTCACCCTCCTGCTGCTTGAAATTCAAAATATCATACCTCTTCCTTATAAAGACCGAGGCGGGAAAATACTCATTCAAGAAAGCCTTTTCCATCTCTTCCCATGACGTGATACTGCCTGCTGGAAGAGAATAGAACCACTCTTCTGCTTCTTCGGCCAAGGTGAACGGGAACATTCTCAGCTTCTTTGCCTCTTCTGTATGCCCTTCAATTTTTAAAGTCGTACTCATGGTAAGAAATCTCTGTAGGTGCTTGTTTGCATCTTCATTAACCTTTTCGGTGAAAGGTTTTCGTTCCAGCTGATTTATTGTGCTCGGATGCAATTGAAAATTGGCCGCATTTACCGGTTGGTTGACAATTATTAGTCTACCACCCGGTGTGTTCGTAGCACCATAGTCTCCGAGAAGTCTCTCAGGTGGAGGTGGATTCTCGCCCATAACTTCCTCTTCACTTTTAGAATCTGAATGAACTGTCACAACTTCTTCAGATTCCAGTTTCTCTTGACGAGCTTGTCTACGCCTTGCGTGCAAGGTTCTTTCAATTTCTGTGTCAAAAAGAAATTCAGCTGAGGCCTTACCTCGCATACACAGATTAGACAAATATTAAAATTAAAAAAAAAATAAAAAGTGCAGAAAATAAAATTTTAGTCGTAGAGCAACAAAATTCTAATTGAACTCAACTTAAACTCAATATTATGGCAGTCCCCGGCAACGGCGCCAAAAACTTGATCGGTAAAATAGCAAGTGTACTATTTTGCCTCTTGTAATAATAGGGAAAATTCCCCGAATATCGATCTCAGGGACTGCGCAGGAATAATGAGTTCAATTCAAAGTTCAATTAAACAAAAACTTCAATTGGGTTTTGTTTGGTGATTATCACTTAGGGAAAAGTAAAATAAGCAGTAAATGAAATTGACTTTGTAACAAATATGAGTAACATGCTAGGGATAGTGGATGATTGACAATGTAACAACTCTGAAATTTCTATTACAACAACTTATTTTCAATAATCAATTACCGGTTCTTAAGGTTGTTTGATCCTAAGTCCTTAGTGAAAAAACCTTTGATCCTTCATCCTAAACCCTATGTCCTTAGAAATTTACAATGAAATCAAGCAATTAGTTATCAAGAATATCCGGTTGCTATAAGGTATTCCTAGTCCTAGGTAATATCTATTATAGCATATTCTCATAAAAGCATTATCATTGGTGGTCCGCCTAAATGATAATCATAGATCAATTACAATTTGTCCGAAAGGAAAAGCTTTAAAAACATCAAGAGAATAAATTAATAATTGAAAACATGATAGTTATCGCAATTGCAAACTCAGAGTCATTACAAAGTGAAATCAGTGCCACCCCCCTAGCATTGGGGGGTTTAGCTACTCATAGTAATCAAAGAAAACACGATAATGAATAAAGACATTACAAGAAATTAGAGGAGATTGAATCTTCAATTGCTTCCGATCATGAAGATCTTCTTCTCTCCCAACCCCTTGCTTTCTCCAATCTTCTCTTCTATTCTTTTCTCTAATCTGTCAAAAGTGCCTTCTCTCTTGCCCTAAAGTTGTTTTTATAATCAATCTTCCATTCATGTTCAAACCAAATGTCAAGAATACCCTTAATGATCCCATTTGAGTGAGGAAACTTATAGACATATATTCAGCCCGCGCTCATCAACACGGGCCGTGTTTCTGCACGCAGGCGCCCGTGTTTCTGCACGCGGGCCATGTTTCTGCACGCGGGCGCCCGTGTTGATCCTCTGACTTTGGTTCAAACTTGAATTTCCAGCCACATTTCAACACGGGCCGTGTTTCTGCATGCGGGCGCCCGTGTTGACCTCTGAAATAAGCTTTTCCGGCTTCTTTTCATCCACTCGTGCGCGCCACAAGTTCCTATGATCACACGCATCAACCTATAACACTAACACTACCAAACAAAGGCATAAAGAAGATCTTTTGACATAAACTTTAAACCAACTATAATGCAATACTATAAATTAGTAAATATGATAAACTTAACTTAAAAAGCGATAAAACAACCGAATGTGTTACCGAGATGATAAATTTGTGCCGAATGAAAGACAAAACTTAATAGAAATGGTGACCGATCAGAAGTATTGTTGTATGATGATACAACATAGTAACGTGATAACAAAGTGATGCATTACCATGATTGGTGATGATTTTGTTGTTGTCATTGAATTTCGACATTTAATTGATGATGTTTGATTGTTGACGAGATGTGTGATATATGTTGTTTTGTGTGGATGTCACATTCATTGAGTCACATCTATTGCATAAAGCAACGGTGGCCTTAATGGCAAAAGAGAAGGTGGCCTTAATGAAAAAAGAGAAGGTGGCCTTAATGGCAAATAGCGACGGTGTGTCCAATGACAATTTTGAGACGGTGGGAGTTTTACTCCAAATGGTACCACATGCATTTGTATAAGTCGAGTCACATTTGAATTGCATTTGAATTGTGTTTGAGTTGTTGAAATAACGAGATGTTTGTTGTGATGTAGTGATTAGATGTTTGTTGTGACGTGATGACAATATAATTGTGAATTTGAATATGTTGTCGTAATTAATTAATAACATTGTTGCCGTTTTGAAGTTGTTTGGTGATGAAAAATGTTATGAGATGTGATGTGTTGCGAAGTGGTAAACTATGTATGATATTTTCCTTGCTTTGAATATTATCATACGTTCCTTTATACTGTTTGATATCTCACCCCTTCTGTTTGAATGTTACCCTTTGTTGGTAACGTGCAGGTAACGACGTGGAGTAGCTGTTTACCTTATAGCTCGAGCCGGTGTGTCTATGATATGATACGTAGCACTCGTGGGACGTTTATTTGTTTTGATTGTGTCGTTATGCCTTGCTGGATTTTGTTGTTGTTCTCTTTGTTTTGAGACATGTCGGATATTGTTGCCATGTTGGCAAGGATGTTATGATTTGGATTATGTTGGTATTGAATTCCGCTGCGATGTTATAAAGCTGTTTGGATTTAAATGGCTAATGATGTATGATTTTCCTTCGTTATAAGTGTTATGTACCTTTATATGTGAGCTTGCATGAGATTTGTTTAAGTTGATAAATGTGACGCCTCGAATCATGATGTTTGTTTTGAGATTTTGCACTCTGATTTTTCCTATTAATTGCGGGGTAGATTTGGGGTGTTACACTTCCTCAAAGAGTGAGATACATTAATGATCTTAAGTAACACGACACTTCATGAAAATTCATGAAATCCGTCATCCAAATGGTGAATTCTAGTTACCTGGATTGTCTCAATTGAGGTTATATAGGATTGACGAGCTGACTTGGTATTTATCCTTCGCTACTTAATTGAAGTTATTATCCATCATTCATAGTAAGCAGTATAACAACACAACCTTCAAAATCCTTTTCCCCTCATCACTTGGTGATTCTTGAGGTTGCTGCATACCATCAGACACAAGTGTTCATGCTTCACTTAAAGAATATTAGACGCCGTATTACTCATTACCTCAATTGTTGCAAAATTAGAGAGTTCCCAGCTCCTCCTCAAGTCTTTGAATATCTTGGATGATAGGCTAGGACATTCCCTTTCTCTTGGCCGGTATGCCTACCTAGGGTTTACTCTTACCAGTACCCCTCTACTCTTAATTTGATTCAAGATATTTCACTATTCATCCTTCGAGTGCTATGTCCCATCTGCATTACTCTGTAAATTCCTTTTATCCAACTCCTGGATTTTCATTTCCAACAATTTCTTGGACTCATTAGGTTCAGCTTAATCTCGCTACTTCACTCTAGTTGTCAACTACGTGATCTCTCTTATCGTACATAAATCTTAAGTAGATAAGACTTATGTTTATGGACTGTTAATAGAAGTCCCATGGTTAATTTCTCGGATCTTACTCACAACCTGACACTAATGACCCATGGCTAGGTCGTGAACCGACCAGCTCCGATACCAACTGTAACACCTGTAGTTTGTATGGCTAGATTAACAACCACTATCATTAATAATTCATACTGGATACATCAATGTAAGTATCTACAAAGATGACCAGATTAAATTTTCTATAATAATAGAATGGATAACTAACGATTACTACATTAATAATCAAACTAGGTCTTCATCACACCAGATAGATGCTTCAAAGGGTCCTTAGTGTCAAAATATCTTGCTTATAAACCGATCTAAATACCCGCATACCTAAAAATATAATCAACAACATGGGGTGAGATAATAATCTCAATGAGCTTTTCGATATAAACCATTGGTTATCTCATAACCCATATACTCGGTCAAGGTCTTCTTGTAATATCCATCAAGGTATCTCACACCCATCTCGTACGAACTAATACCAACAATCGTCTTAAGGAACCACAAAAACCATAAAAATACTTTCGAGTTGCTAAGAAGTCCTTACTAAGACCACAAGTCCACTCACCACCTATCTTATGCAACTTTTTCCTTATAATTCATTTTAAACGTACATTACTCCGAGACGTACTTTACGTGGATAATAATATACATATCCCCATAGGTCGAGATATATACAAGAAATGAGCCCTTAGGTACCACATATACTTCACCCCGTCTAGCTTGAATACTATCCTACTAGAGCCCTTTAGGTCAAGCTTAACATTTATTTTAGAAATAATGTATTGCTCATAACAAGTCTTAGAGAAACTTGTTCTTAAGGATAACACACCATGTTTACAGACTCTTCCTAGAAATTTTATGTCATATTGATTTCATTGATCATGATCCAGACTATTCTCGGCAACGATCTACTCTTACACCTCTCCATTTTTTGTGAGGTTTTAGGACATCATAGATCATTTAAAATGCCCTTCTCATCAAACAACTTCTCAATTTTTTTTCTCAATTTTTTTCAACATGACCACTTCTAACCTCGACAAAACTATGACTAGTCTCAATTTGTACTTAGTTACAGAAGGTGGTGAACACATAATGTGACTCATCCTTATGTCAGAGAAGCTTTACCCAAGTTCATTTTCTATATAATTCATTAATGACTAGTCCACACTTTTTTTCTTTGACTTACACAGTTTTTTTCAACTCCAAAACACACAATGCCTTTAGGCTTAAGTTCCAGGATTTAGAATATATACCTTCTTCCTACCATTTAATGCAAGCATCCAGAGTCCAGGTACCACGATAGGTGTTTCAACAATGCAACTAAGAATATATGCGACATAAGTTATTTGTTTCTTGGGTCCTTGTTAGTTTTCCCAGAGTTTTTCACAACCTTGGGTTTAACAGCAGAACATTATTTGTACATATTCCCGTAGGGTGAGATATATACAAGAAATGAACACTTAGGTTCCACATATACCTCACCCCGTCTAGCTTGGCTTCTATCCTACTAGAGCCCTTTAGGTCAAGCTTAACATTTATTTTAGAAATAATGTATTGCTCATAACAAGGCTTAGAGAAACTTGTTCTTAAGGATAACACACCATGTTTACAGACTCTTCCTAGAAATGTTATGTCATATTGATTTCATTGATCATGATCCAGACTATTCTCGGCAACGATCTACTCTTACACCTCTCCATTTTTTGTGAGGTTTTAGGACATGATAGATCATTTCAAATGCCCTTCTCATCAAACAACTTCTCAATTTGTTTTCTTAATTTTTTTCAACATGACCACTTCTAACCTCGACAAAACTATGACTAGTCTCAATTTGTACTTAGTTATAGAAGGTGGTGAACACATAATGTGACTCATCCTTATGTCAAAGAAGCTTTACCCAAGGTTCATTTGCTATATAATTCAATAATGACTAGTCCAAACTTTTTTTCTTTGACTTACATAGTTTTTTTTCAACTCCAAAACATACAACGCCTTTAGGCTTAAGTTCCAGGCTTTGGAATATATACATTCTTCCTACCATGCGATGCAAGCATCCAGAGTCCAGGTACCATGATAGGTGTTTCAATAGTGCTACTAAGAATATATGCAACAAATATTATTTGTTTCTTGGGTCCTTGTTAGTTTTCCCAGAGTTTTTCACAACCTTGGGTTTAATAGCAGAATAATCATATTTACAGGATTTAAAACAAGAAGGTTTAGCCAAAGGTTCTGCCTTAGGTTTAGTCTCAGATTTGTCTTTTTATTTTCCTTTGTCTTTTGGCACAAACCCAACAGAGACAATGGGAATAAAGAGTTTTAGGTTTTTCTTCTTCACCTAATTCTGAGCCTGCTTTACCTCTTGAAGGGATCTGTGCATCTAAAGTCCCTATACAAGCCATTAGCTCCACATTAGCCTGATATTCTTTTGACTCGTCTTCTGAGGAATTTGAATATTCCCAAGTTGCCATCAACCCTTTCTTCTTGCTTTTGAGAGCTTTCTTTTTGGACTTGTCCTTCTGAAGTTCATGACAATCATACTCTGGCTCGTTGCATTCATAAAAAAATGACTTCTTCTCCACTAGACTTCCGTTGACCAAAAGTATACTCGAAGCGATCATTTGTCCTTCTATTACTTCTGAACTTGTTACATTGGTTTCTCTTTCTGATATGGTCAACCCTTTTGGACAGCAAAGACAACTCGTCTTCGACTTCATCAAAATCTTTTTCAGAATTCTTATTTTCTTCAGCTTGAAGAGCTTTAAACATCTCATACTTTCTGACACATTTGAGCGCAGTAGATTTTCCTTTCTTCCGAGGTTCATCCTGTTCCTAGTTCAATTTCATGGCTTCTAAAGGAACTTACCAGTTCTTTTAGAGAAGTCTGGCTCAGATCCTTTGCTAGCTTGAGTGTAGTTACCATAGGCCTCCATTTGGATGAAGAGCTTCTCATAATTTTTTTACATGATATGACGTAGAGTAACCTTTGTTCAGAAATCTCAGTCCTGTAACCAAGGTTTAAAACCTTGAGAACATCATCTCAACTGTTTCGTCGTCCTCTATTTTGAGGGCTTCGTGCTTCAAAATCAGGGTCAGCGCCTTGGTCTCTTTGACCTTATCATTACCTTCATGAGTCATTTTGAGAGAGTCAAATATGGACTTAGTTGAGTCCTTATTTGTGATCTTCTCATACTTAGTATTAGAAATAGCATTCAGCAAGATGGTTCTTACTTTGTGATGATTCTTACGATCCTTCTTTTGTTAATCTGTCATAGCTTTCCCTTCAAGTTGTTTTCCATTTCCATCTGTGGGATGTCTGTAGCCATCTATCATATCCCAAATATCAAAGTAAAGACCTAGAAATAAACTTTCTAGTCTATCTTTCCAATATTCAAATTTTTCACCATCAAAGGGGAGTTTTAGAATTGTAGCTTTCATTTGACACTAGAGCAGGAGGTGGTGGTGCAGGATCAGTCATAGTGTTTCTGAAACTCGTCTGGATCTTTATCTGACACAGTTAAGTGTATCAAACCAGAACCAGAGTACTGATGCCAATTGAAGATGCGAGAAACACAAGAAAAAGAGGGTGTGAAATGGGTTGCGCCAAATATAATCTTCTCTCAACATACAACACAAGGTTAACAAGTGAATAAAAATTTAAACAAAATTATTTTTATCCTGATTCACTGTTAACAAAGTTACTCCAGTCCATCCACCTAGATAATTTTTCCTTCTCAATAAGGACTTAATCCACTATAACCAAACTGATTACAGACAGCTATAATGACCGCATCCACTATCTTCTTGAGACACCTGACTAACACTAATCTCTCAAGAAATCAACCACAATAATCTAATGATCAACCTTACAGACAACCCCAACAAGTTCAGCTGATCCTTATCGTGAAACCACTATGACCGCAACCAGAGTCTTCTCAAAGTTTTCGACTAACACTTAGTTCCCAAGGAATCTATCAACCAACGTTGATTACAATTATATATTACAAAGATGCTTCTAATAAGCATGTTACACAATGTTTAAGTACAACATCATAAAAGTGTTGATAAGCAAGATATGAGCAAAAGCTCCTTGTTAAAAATACAAAACTATACAAATAATTTCTCTAATAGAGTTTGTGCAGTGCTTTGGTGTAGTTTTGTAGAACTGATTCCTTGATTTCAAATTCTTCCAATGGATTCTGTTATAGAAAAGGATAGATATGTTAGAGGGTAGAATAGGAAATACAAAGTACAAGTGTAAAGTCCCAATGGTCATGGTGGGAATGGTAGATAACAAGTACAGGTTGGATTATCCTTACGTCAAGCTATAAGAGTAGAGGTCACAGTTTATGATAGTACTTTTATGTTCACTATTACATGCAAGTCGCCTTTGATCTTCTAAGTCTTCATAGGCTTATGATTGTATGTTGATTGAAGCATTTTGTAAATGATTAGAACTTGAGTCTTTAAAACCTAAGTCTTTGAGTCTTCAGAACCCGTTCACCTGAACCTTGTCTTTAGAGTCGTCAACACTTGGTCTTTAGAAACGATGTCTTCAAATCTTCAAAACTTTTTCAGCAGGATCTCATCTTCACCATCTTCAGAACATGGGACACAGAAGCAAAGCTTTAGAAGGCTTCCAAAGCTTCCTTGCAAAGTCATGATCAGAAGCTCTTGTACTAACGTTCCTTAGAACCGTTACAGAAGTAGCATTCTAGAATATTGACTTCCATTGTAACACAACAATAGTATTCTTCCAGAGTGTTGAGTTAAAAACATGATGACGCCACACGCCTTCTTACTAGAGTTAGAACCTGCAAGGCAAAATACACACACAAAAAAGAAACTATTAGTGTATACAATTGTTCTTTAAGATAACATGTAAAATTATCATCAAAACTTAAGGTCAGATGCAGAACAAATCTTGTTCTTACATTATAGATATCTGATCCTACTAGTACATGGTATGTATGGCATCTGATTCCCGGTTGTACGTGTCTTAAGTCATGCCTAGCATCATACACATCCATCAAGATCTATGTGATCTTTTAGAAAACACACTTATAACATTTCAAGGAATAAAACAAGGCTTAGGTGCCTCAAATATTCAATGATATATCATGGAACAAAGCAAAGCTTAGGTCCATTGTCCATTCATCTTAGTCATACAAGAATTGACAATAAGGCTTAGGTCCCCTTAATGTCATATTATTAACGCTTATTGAAGACATGGCTTAAGTCCCCTAAATGATAGTTTCTCATCACATTATGATAACAGGGCTTAGGTCCCCTAAATATTAATGCTTTATATTTTTTTAAGTTAGCGCTTAGTGTGGTGTCGTTTTTTTACCTCCCCGTTTCACTTGGGAGGACGGAACGCTAAACCCTTCACGCGAAATTTGGAAAGAGAGAAGCTCCCTTGTGGGATGAATTTTGTTTCAGTTCTTCCTACGATAGCACACGAAATTTTTAATTATCCTACAAGGAGGAAGGGAAAAAAGATCTCAAATAAACCCTAGGAGTTTGCTAAGTGTGGGGATTCACCTAGACTAGAAATTCTGGAGTCTAGGAGGTCGGTTATACATAGGGAAGGTTTTAAGCACCCTACATATCCGTAGTACTCTACGGGGACCTTCTCTGTGTCTATGTGTTTGTGTTTGCTAATTGATTGGGAAAGTTTCTCCTTTGTGTTAGGAGAGAGAATTGAATTGAATTGAATGAAAGACAGATGAACTGACTGTTTTTGGTTTTTGATTAGCTCGCTGAGATTCATTGTGAATCTCATGCCTACATATCCCTAATGGAAGTCAGAGCTTTTTGTAGTTAGGGGAACTAATTAGGGAAATTAATTGATATTTTGGGTGCCTTACTTGAAGCTCAAGGTTGAAGCTTGAATTAAATCTCTGTTTACAATAAAGAGACATGAAGTCATCTTTACAGAGAGGTATTTCTACTATTCCACCACAAACACTTAAAGTGACAGAAAGGATGAGTTCGTTTCATAAGAGAGGGACCTTACTTGGATGTACAAGTATACCAGTCGCGTGTCTCTTGAATGAAAGAAAGATTCTCGACCAAATTAGGGAAAGTTGTACAAGTCTGGGGATGTGCCAGAGCATGCCTTTCAGAGTCCTAAATGGGAGAATGTTTGAAATTGAAATTTAAATGTTTGTTTGTTTGTTTGTTTGAATGTGGTGAAATAGGAGAAATATCTCTCTATAGAGATAAGTCATGTCTATCTACTGTATGAAAGATTTGATTTTAGCTAGCTTGTATGAGGCCCAAGCTTGAGGCTTTTTATAGGTTTATTTTTTTATTGACTCTGGGAGATGACTCCACTAGGAATTGACTTTGTCTTAAGGAAATTTGTGTTCTGTACAAAGTCCAGAATTGAGGCTGACTCTACCTAGGGAGACTCTATTTTGTGCCTTGTATGAAGCCCAAGGTTGTGGCTGACTATTGAGAAAACTGAGTATGGATGACTCTATTTTGTGCCTTGTACAAAGCCCAAGGTTGTGGCTGACTCTCTAGGGAAAAGATCCTGGAGGTTAGGAATCTTTTAACACAGGGAATGATGTTTATCTTCCCTGTACAAATCCCAAGGTTGTGGCTACTTGATGGGGAAGGACTCAATGGGGAGACTCTATTATCTGCCTTGTACAAAGCCCAAGGTTGTGGCTGACTCTGGATAGGGGAATACCTATGAGTAGGGTTTTTGACTCTAAGGGGAGTATCTGCCTTGTACAAAGCCCAAGGTTGTGGCTGACTCTTAAATGGGGAAAGATCTACCAGTGTGGGATCTTTTGACTCAAACGGGATTACTCTGTTGAGGATTACTCTATTGTTTTATGGACTAAAGGTTGACCCTTCTGGGGATTGTTCTTTTGTTAAGCAGGGATTGATGAATGAAAGACTCAGGTTTGAAGATTGACTCTACTGGGGAATTTGTTTGAGTAATTGACCTAGACTCTATTGAGGAGTTTTGAAGGTTAGAAAGATGATTTTCGAAGCTAACACTTTTCAGGGAATTTGGATTTGAAGGACTGATTTTGGAGGCTGACACTTTCCAGGGGTTTACTCAGCTGGAGAGTTTATCTTTTGAAAGTTGAATTTTTGGAGGCTGGCCCTTTCCAGGGGTTTTTGACTTATGAAGATTGATGTGGAAGCTAACCTTTTCCAGGGATTATGGATTTTTAAAGGAGTGTTTTTGGAGGCTAACCCTTTCCAGGGGTTTTTGACTTATGAAGATTGATGTGGAAGCTAACCCTTTCCAGGGAATTTGGATTTTAAAAGGAGTGTTTTTGGAGGCTAACCCTTTCCAGGGGTTTTTATGCTTAATGAATGATTGGGTAGCACTCCATTGATATGAAAGGATTGATTGAGACTTCTTGTTTAAAGCCCAGATTATGGCTGACTCTGACTGAGGATAGATAGATATGGAACCTAAACTCTGCTAAGGAGGAAAATTTATTGGAGAATAATGGGTGACAGAGACTATCCATGTCTCTCATTCCAAAAGGTGAACTCAATACTGAGATTGAGACATTCTTAGCTTATTTGAAGTCTGGTTTAAAGAGTAGAAGGAACTCACTAGGGTAGGCTAAAAGGTGACTAAAGACATGTTCCTATGTTTATAAGAAACCTGATGGGTCCTTGTATACAAGCTCAAGAGAAAGCTGTTAGTATGCTTTTAAGAAGCCTGTGGGTCCTTGTATTGTAAGCCCAAGAGGAGGCTAATCGAGGGTTATCGAGGGTCCTTGTTATAGCCCAAGAGAAAGCTATGTGGTTTTGAACTTAGTTTGGCTCTAAGCAAATGGGTAAGAGGTTTCACCGGGAATAATTCCTCTTGGGTGGATGTGCCCTATTTTTTTGTTCTAAGGCTTTTTTCAAGATGTTTCACCGGGAATAATTCATCTTGAGGTTTAAACTAAGGAAATCTAATTAGGAAAGAGCCTTCACCGGGAAGACATTCTCAATCCTAGGCCATAGTCCTATAATATATATATATATATATATATATATATATATATATATATATATACTGCTTATATTTGACAGAAATTTAAATGAAAGCTTGTAAATTGAAAGTTATAAAGCCTAACCTGGATGAAGAGGAGGCCTTTGAAAGATGTATGTACAAAGCTTTACCATCAGCTTAGTTGTTTATTGGCAACAGTTTGAGGTTTGATTGTGAACAGTTGAATATTCATTGAAAACAGTTGAATGTTTTATTGAAAACAGTTGAATGTTTTTGTTTTGAAAACAGAAGAAGTGAGGAGTTTTGAAAACAGAAGAATGTTTTGAAAACAAATGAGGAGTTTTCTGTTTAAATATGTTTTGAAAAACAAACTATGAAAAGGTGTTGGGTCTTATGATTTACTGTTGAAAGATTTTGAAAGATACAAGATTTTGTTGTTTGAAAACCTAGATCATTTGTTTAATCGGAGATTTGAAAACAGTTTGAAAATTGACAAAAGTCAACTTAATTAAGGTAAAGACAAAGTCTATACCTAATTAAGACCTAAATGATTAGGGTTTTATCACAAAATATTTACAAGAGATTAGGTTTTGAAGCTTAAAAGAAAAACTATATTTTAAAGTATTAAAACATACTTAAAACATATGATTTTAAACCTAATTAAAATATATTAAAATAATATACTTTTTGTGATTTTTTTTATATTCTCAAAATAAATATATTAAATGTGAAGTGTGTGAAAAATCAAATGAAAATGATTTAATTTAATAGGTGAATTAATTAGTTAAAGTTGTTAAGAAAATTAAATGGGAAAGTTGTAAAAAATTGGTTTTGTCTCCACCAAGGTTTGAACCCACGCCCTTGAAGTCATTAGTTCAAAATAACACCACTGGGCCAAGCGCCAGTTGGTGATTATAACACACACCCATTCAGTTATAATTTAAATCAAGTTGAAAATCATTGAAAAATAAAAGAATCAAAAAGTCTGGGGCGAGGGGGATTCGAACCCCGGACTTGTGGGCAAGAGAGTTCTAAGAGCGCATGTGAGGCACTAGGGCAAACGATGAATTCGTTTATAAAACGCCTACCACTCAAAATAAAATAAACTTTAACCCAGGGATTTGAATTTTGCACGCCATGGCCATTATCGTCTTCAACCTCAAGCTCTCAATTTTTGAATTTATGAACTTGCCCATTTCTCAACCAAACATGATGATGTAAACATGAATTTCACTCTAAATTTCCTCACGAATCCAGATATGTAACTAACATAAATTTATATTAACTACATCTACTGAATTAACTGAAATATGTGAAGAACCCTGGAATTTAAAAACAAAATTAAATGATGATGCTGAAGAATAAATGAATGATGATAAAGGGTTTTTAATCCTCTGATGATGCTGAATGAACTGTTATCGAGATATATTGCAAAGAGTACTTAAATAAGAGTGTTAGATTTTGAAACAATACCTCTGGAAATGGAGGTTGATGGCTATGGTGGAGAGCTCCTGGCTATGGATGAATGATCACAAAAGCTTCCTGGTGACTCAGTGATGCTAACTGAATGCTTATTGCTACTTGAATTCTTCAGAATTGCCCTACTCGATACCTTCTATTTGAGCTTCAAGTGAACATGGAGGTTGGTGATTCTGTGGTTACAGATGTGCTGCAGGCATCTGAATAGCTTCACTACACCCCTAGGAACATGTTGATGTGCTTAGATTTATTTGACACCCTCTGAATTGTTCTACAGACCTCCAACTGCTTGAGCTCCAAAATGAAAGTGAAGATGGTGTTCCTGCACTTCCAGAAGTGTTTCAGGTGCTTGGATCACTTCTAATGAACCTCCTTGAGATGTTAGAAGGCTTACTTTCAAAAGAAAAGCTCTGGTTTGAAGAATTCGATTCTTCTTGCCAAAGAACTCTTGAAAACCATAAGCATGAAGGAGAGAAAGAGAAAGCAAGAATTGGAGTTTCTTTGGTGTGAGTTATATGGAGGAGAGCACTTATATTTATAGGCAAAGAGCTCTGCACAGATTGAAGAGAGTGAGCTTGCTTAGTGAGGTAGTTTTGGTTTCTTGGCCATGAAGAAATTTCAAAGAATCTCAAAATGCAATGATGGCATTTTCGAGCTAGCTCCCCATCCATTGATCTCTTCTGATTTTAGGGTACAATTCTGATGTGTAGAGCTCCCTAATTGGCTTAGAAAAGATTCCAATTGATGAATCACCATTTGCCATAAATTCCTAAATGTAATGATTACATAATCACATGACATTGATTTTTGGATGTTTTGGAATCTTAATGCAAATGATGTAAATGATTCTCTCCAATCTATTATGATATATTTGAAGTGTAAATAAACCAATTAGTGTAGGCCTTTGCACAAAAATGACCAAAACCAAAGTTGGTCATGACTTATAATTTCACTTCATGGGCCTAACTTTGAACAATCATAACTCTTAGCTCAAAATGAATTTGGAGAAGGTTGAGCACAATTTGGAAAGCCCTTAACATGTACTTCAATTCATTATTTTGGAGTTTCTTTAAAATCATTTGGAAAATTTGTGTAAAATGGGCTCAAAGTTTGAAGAAAACTAGGGTTTCTTTGCTAGTTTTATGAAGGCAGCAACTTTGAAGCTCCATATCTCTTCAATGGTTGATTTCTATCCAAAAAGTCATATGTGACAAAGTTGTTCATTGGATCAAAATCTACAACTTTGATGTTGGAAGTTTTTTTCAGTTTGTACTTGAAATTTTGAGATATTCCCTTCCAAAGTTTTGAAAAAAAGACCTTTAAACACTTGGAAAAATTTCTAAGTATGAAAAGTCAATCTTTGACTTTTTGACTCTTGATTGATTTTCTTGATTTTTCTTGGTAAAATGACTTAAATAATCATATATTGATGATTTTGATCCTTAAAAGTCATGGTTTGATCCAAAACCCTAAAAGTCAAAGGTGGTCTTGTATAGTTGACTTTTTCCAAATGAAGTGAATCTTGGACTTTTGTGATGAATCAAGTTCTCCTCCTCAAATGAATGATATGAATGGAACGTATTGAGGTAATAGAAGTTCTTGAGCCATGTTTTGAGTTGTGGAGCCATGTCCTGATTAAAAGTCAATTGTCCAAGTGAATTAGGTCAAAAACCCTAATTTGTAGGTCAAATGAAATTGATGACTATGGACCTTGAATTGAAGTACAATTCCAATTGGATATTGTCATAGGGATCATATGAGGATGATTGAACACTTTGAGTGATACCCTGGAGCTTTTTAGGGTTTCCTAAATGTGGTCCCTGATTTCAGTCCTTGATGGGCTCAAAACCCTAGTCTGGTGACCTGAGCAATCCTGAGTCCTGATGACTGGTGTCTAATTAATCATAGATGGATAAATGAATCATTTGAGTCCTATGATTGTATTAGAGGTAATTTTCTTTATTGATTGATCATTTGCCCGAGCCTCTTTGTTCTTGAACACCCTCGATTGAGTACTAGGTGAACAAGTGACTGTTCTGGGTACTTGTCTTGAGTTGATGAAATGTCTGGAGGTGTGACATCTCAGGAGGGTTCAAAATTAAGGTATGAAACTTAGGTTTTGTAAACTCCATATTCTTAATACTTTCTGAAGTTAAGGCTTAGGTCCCCTAAAATTATTCTTATGAATGTATCATGGAATAAGAGCAAGGCTTATGGACTTGGCTATTTGATACCTTAACATAAAAAATACTTTGCTTAGATCCCTTGAAATGTCTGTGTTTTCTATACATAATACACGCGCCTTAGTTGTAACACCCCAGACTGCTTTCGAGATGATCGACTGGCCCCACAAACCAACACGAGTCTTTTCAGCATGCTTTGACCTCACTCGCACGCTTTCCGGGAAACTTCCCAGAAGGTCACTCATCCCAATACTACTCCAAGTAAAGAACGCTTAACTTTGGAGTTCTTATGGAATGAGCTACAGAAAAAGAAGATGCATCTTGTTGGTATAGGTAGTACCCATCAATCCTTATAAGCTTTCCTTCAACCATGCAGTCCCATACCTGCACGGCCTTAGGATCCCTCTCATTCCGATGTGGCGACCATTCCTTACCATATTCAGCCTGAAGTGTTACATGCGGTGCAACCACCCCCTACCTTCTTCGGCCTCAGGTGATACATGCCCACCAGCTTCTGCATGGTTCATCCTCGAACCACATTGTACTGGGAGAATTCTGGCTCTGATAGCATTTGTAACGCCCTAGACTACTTTCGAGATGATCGACTGACCCCACAAACCAACACGGGTCTTTTCAGCATGTTTTGACCTTGCTTGCACGCTTACTGGGAAACTTTCCAGAAGGTCACCCATCCCAATACCACTCCAAGTCAAGCACGCTTAAATGTAGAATTCTTATGGAATGAGCTACCAAAAAGAAGATGCATCTTGTTGATATAGGTAGTACCAATCAATCCTTATAAGCTTTCCTTCAACTATGCAGTCTCATACCTGCACGACCTCATGATCTCTCTCATTCCGATGTGGCGACCATCCTTGCCATAATCGGCCTCAAGTGTTACATGCGCTACAACCACCCCCTGCCTTCTTCGGCCTCGGGTGTTACATGAGTCATATTATTTCGCCACATTTTGGATAAACAATTATTTTTTATTACTAGCCTTACTAAGTTGAATCTCTTTATGTTATTTTTCCAGCATATCGGACGACATTTCAAACTAAGTAATCTAACTTAAGTTATGCCATTTTCTTCAAACCTTGACTTATGATAGAGGGGATGATGGGCTAGCTGTCATGGAGGGTGACGACCATCATGGGGCATGATAGGTTTATTATAAAGGAGGGTGAATGCCATCATATTCCCAACAGACTCCAAAAAACTATGAAATTCTCAGGAAAGTAACATTTTTCCGGGAAAAACCTCATATTAGTCACAACACATTCATGTATACTTTGCTTTCCAACATAGAGACATCAAGAACAAGTCATGCTCAATATTTTAAATATAAAAACATAGCAATTCAATCATTCATAGTCCTTCAATTATATTTTATAGAACTAAATCATCATGGTAAGAAATCAACATAGAAAGACATATTATCGGATTCATACATGCTATCAAACTATACAATATTCAATCATAAGATGTTTCTATTTTGAGTTTTTGATGATTGTCTCTACGTGAAAAATACACATTGTCGCCATTAAACTTTATTTATCCCAACAGGGTGAGGAAAATATATATCAAGAAAACCTCAAAAAGGGAAAGGAGATGGTCTCGCAACCAAACTCGAGTCTGGGAGTCGATTACGCAAGGGGAAGGTATTAGCACCTCTCACGTCTGTTGTACTCAATGGAATCCACTCTTGTTGTTCTAAACAATGGGTGTGTATATCTAAAGCTTACTTACTAAGGGAATGCATGAATGAATTGATTAATGGAAAAAACAAAATGTTTTAGTCTTTCAAGAATGCGATGCAAAAATAAAGAAAAACAAATCTAGGGGGAAACTTGGTCCATTTGTTGTCATGCATAGGTGAACTTAAAGTTGAGATATCCAGGGAATATTTATCCTAAAGTTGTCATGAAAAATGTCCCTAAGGTAAGGATAAAAGGGAAATCCTAACTATGCTATCATGCTTGGATTCCAATCCTAAAATATACCTTAACTCAACTCACTCAATGACTAAGTTGAATCAAGAAGTCCTAAGGATACATGTTATCACACAAAGCATATAAGTAACAACTTCAAAGTAAAAAGGTAATAACCCACAAACAAATCTCAAGCAGCTAAACAAGACTCAAGACAAGTCACAACTTAAGCCTAAAGTAAGGCTCAAGTAAATGGAAAGACTCAATAGCAAACATGATTCAAGTAGAAGAAATGGCGCCCTAACAAAGATTAGGTAAACATACATCAAGCCTAAGCTCTTAGTTAACAACCAAAGTAACATAAAAGCATGTGATCAAGACATGGCATAAGGAAAGAATTCACAAACCAACAATACAAGTCCCTAAGGAAAGTACTATCATATGTCAAGAGGAATCACATTCTAAACCCTAGGGTTAACCAAAGAAAGCACCAAGGTGCTCAAGACAAAACACACTAGTCATGAGATAATAAGTGAATTCAACATCATAATATAAGTTCTCTAAAGAGCAACAAAGTATGGTGTCATTAGACAAAACAAGACCATAAGGTCACAACATTTGACAAGGCAAAGCAATTACAAAGCATTTAGATATGAATTCAACAATCAATAAATATTTACAAGAAAGTATCTCAAATAACTTCAAGTATTAACCCTAAACATGCATTTAGTTCTATTCTACCCTAATAAAGGTATCACCATGTGCAAATACAAAGTATCAAAGCAAGACACCAAGTAAGATTGACATACACCTCAAGAACAAGAACATAAACTCAAGTGGAACACCTAATTCAAAGTATCAACCAACATGTCAAAGCTTAGAGGCAACAACCTAATCATCATGGCAAAGGCTTCAAAATTAACTCAAAGGAGTTCAAAGCATCAAGACATGTAAACAACATTTAAATCATGAAGAAGGATTAATAATGACACAGTTTCAAATATCAAGGTCAAACTCTAAACATACTTCAAGATCTAAACCTTAAAGCAACAAATCCAATTCAAAGCATTGCATCAATCATAGGTCAAGAGGTAAAGACCAAAGCATGATTTCAAACCCCTAAGGTTCATGCTTCTAAGGATTAGGCATTAGAATTTAAAGACCTACACACATCATTTACATAAAGTACACAATGAAATAAGTGTTCAATCATCATCATGTTATCAAAACTTAGCACACAAAGAAGTTTCAAAGCACAAGAGATATGAGTCAAGATATGGCAGCAACCTATTCATACGATTCAACTCAAACATGACTCAAAGCAAGAAGAAGTTTCTAAGGCGTTGTTTGCGAGTTTAGAGGGGAAACGAGGGGAGGGCTTTGAAAAATAGGAAGAATTAGGTGAATAGAATAAAAGGATTTTGGGTAGGAGGGTTTTGGAGGGTTAGAGTTTATTCATAACACCAAAAATCTCATAAAATGGGGGCACCCAAAAATTGTATTGAAGGAGGGTTTTGGAGGGCTTACATAAATTTTCCAAATATCTTTTAGGTTGTTACTAATTCTGAAAATTAAAAATTTAGTAATGATAATGACTCTTTTATCATTCTAAACAAAATTATTTTTTCAAAAAATGTCAAAATATTTTTCTATATTTTTTTAAAATTTCATTCTGGGAATCCTTCCCCTCCTGTCCCCTCCAAACTCGCAAAAAAAAGCCTAAGCCAAAAAAATTAGAACAATTAACAAGAAAGGGGGTGCAAACTGAAAACAAGATTGGACTAAATCATGTTATCACGCCACAATGGGCCAAAAAAAGGGGTGTGCATATCACATGCGCTCAAACCTTGTCCAATTAACATTTCATATTTTGAATTATTCAATATTATTTCTAATTAAAAAAATTAAAATAAAAACAAAATAAGTGGACCAATTAAAACATGCCAGACAACAAAATTGAATTTAAAACATGGCGTGAACGAAACCCTAACTGTGTCATCTTCTCCGGCCAACAGCCACCACGCCCGCGGTGGCGCTGGTGGAAAACGTTCAATAAATAAAAGTGATCACATCTATCCAACTTGTTTTTACCTCCTGATCATGAATCCGACCTCCATTTTCATTAATTGTTTCTCTAACTCCTGCAATCAGAGCAAACCTATAAACCCTAACAGAACAAAAATCACGAATTCAAGACAAACAATGAATGCACAAACAAAGCCTATCAAGGTAGCTGCGGGGGATTGAACCGTGGTTCTCCCTACAAGGTCTTCTTCCAAATTTCAAAGTCACGGAAACGGGATACAACATGGATTTGATCAGCCTGTAGTTGTAAAATATTGATCAAGGTATAAATACCTTGAATGAAAAATGTTAAAACATATGCCATAAACAAAAAACACAACCTTTACATCTTAAAAAATGGCTTCAACATGCTGCTGGCCATTGCGTTCCTTGACGTCCCATACATTGACGACACGAATAGCTATTTTCCAAACATTTTGTTTGGGTTTCAAGTCGGAAATCGTGATAGGTGGTCTAGACATGGTTACTCGTAAATCTGAAACATAAACCATTTATGTTGGACACTCAGTTAATATGGAGCACAAGTTTAATAAGATCACAACTTTTTCCAAATCAGTACTTTATAAAAATGACAAGTTTATGAATCTTTATAAACATCAGTATAAATGTGATTTACAAAATAAGTATCCCTGAAAAGTAAATATTAAAATCAGTCTAAAAATCACAACTTCACAACTTTATAAAAATCATAACTTTATGAAAATTTATCTAAATCACTAAAGATATCACTATAAAAACCAGAACTTTACAAATTTACAGATGATAATCACAACTTTTTCCAAATCACTACTTTTTAAAAATGACAAGTTTATGAATCATAATAAACTTGAGTATAAATGTGCTTTACAAACTCAGTATCCTGAAAAGTAAATATTAAAATCACAACTTCACAACTTTATAAAAATCACAACTTTATGAAACTTTATCCAAATCACTAAAGATATAAATATAAAAACCAGAACATTACAACTTTACAGATGATAATCTGTATGAAAGTTGAACATCAGTATACCATATTTCGAAACATCAACGAAGAACCCAAGAAGAACCCTAAAATCGCGTGAAGAACCCCCAAATTGCAATAAAAATGAAAAACAGAATGACGAAGAATGCAAGAATCGCAATAAAATCAAACTGAAGACAAAACATGATGAAGAACAGAGAAGGGAGAAACATGAGATGTTATAAAATCAAAATGAGAAGAAAACATGAAGAAGAAGAGAGAAGGGATAAACGTTTTTGTGTTACCGGTGAAATTTAGAGGAGCTTGAAAAATCGGTCGCAGGTTTTGTGTGGAGAGACAAGGGAGGAAGTAGAATGAATGTAAAAGTGAGAATGAGAGGGAAATATGAATGAAAACGTATATTGAAAGTGTTATGATACTAATTAATATATAATTGTAAATGATGAAAGTATTTAAGATAATAGTTTTAAAAGATAATAGATATAACTCGTGGAATTAACGCTTAGTATAAAATAAATATTATATAGAATTAAAAAAAAAGGTAATATAAAAGTCAAATTATTATATAATTGTTATGAATAAATATTATTGTGGATGTTCATATATATTCTTATCTTTCATCTTCATATTCTCTATTAAGTGGTATACTAAGGTTGTGATTTTTCACCTTCCTAATGTCCTATAAATAAGGTCTACTTTGCAATGTAAATAGAACTTCTTGAAGAAGATAATAGAATATCACTTTCTCTCCTTCATATCTATATTGTTTTGGTTAGTTTTATAACACGTTATCAGCACAAAGCTCTACCAAACTTGAAGAAAAAAAATTAAAGCCCTAACTGTTAGAGGTAATATTAGTTAATTGTTTTATTATTTTTCTTTCTCATTACCCGTGTTGAATTTTGATATTATATCTTATTAAATTATCAACAATCTATGAAGGATTACAAAACAACGTGTTTGTTATATAGTTCCTGAAGAACTATATATCCATTAAAGATAGTATTATGTTTGTTATATAGTTCTTGAAGAACTTATCAAATATCCTAGAAGGATAATATTGAGTTTGATATATAATTCCTGAAGAACTTATCAAGCATCCCTGAAGGTTTTATAAATATCATTATTTTTATTAGTAAAAGATTTGTGATTGAGTTCCTAAAGAACTACAAAATGTGATTGAGTTCCTGAAGAACCATAAAAAAAAAATTTGTGATTGTGATTGAGTTCCTGAAGAACTATAAAAAAATTGTGATTGTGATTGAGTTCCTGAAAAACTATAAAAAAAGGGTTAAATAAGTTTGTAGTCCCTATAAATATGGCACTTTTCACTTTTAGTCCTTACAAAAAATTTCTTCGAATTTTGGTCCTTATAAAATTTTTTGTCATAAATTTTGGTCGCTCCCGTTAGATTGCTCTAACGGAGGCTTACATGACATGTCACACGTCTCGCCACGTCAGACAAAGGCAGAATTAAAGAAAAAGAAGTAGATTGCGGGGGTTTTAAACCCCCTTTAAATACCTTTTTTTGCTTGATATAGATACAATAAAATGAATTTCCATTTAATATAGACAATATTTATAGCTCTTTTTAAATCTTAATATTGCTTGATATATCACTATAACAAGACATTTGTAAAGACAATAAAATTTCATCTATTTTCATTTACTTTATTAAATAGAAAAAATTAATTTAATTAATTGATAAAAGATAAATAATTGTCCCACCCATAAATTATATCTTTCAACGATATTTTTTATTGATTTATTTGTCAAGCTTATAATTTTTATAAAAAAATTATTAGGAGTAGTAATTTATATTAATTTTATACAAATTATACAAAAAAATATTAAGTTAAATTCATTAATGAATAAAAATATATATAGGTAGAGCAATACTAAATAAATAAAATAAACAAAAAAAAAAAGAAAGGTGACTAAGACTTTAATAATTTGATTAATTGATAAAAGATAAATAATTGTCCCACTCATAATTTATATCTTTCAATGATACTTTTTATTGATATTTTGGCCATGTTTATAATAATTATAAAAAATAATTATGAATACTAATTTATTTTAATTTTGTTAGAAATTGTAAAAAAAAAATTTTTTTTTAAGTTATTTAAAGGGGGTTTAAAACCCCCACAATCTGTCTCTTTTTTTTAGTGTTGACTATTACTGACGTGGCGTGACACGGGTGTGCCACGTAAGCCTCTGTTAGAGTAATCTAACGGGAGGGACCAAAATTTGTGACAGAAAATTTTGTGAGGATCAAAATTCGATGAAATTTTTTGTAGGGACTATAAGTGAAAAGTGTCATATTTATAGGGACCACTAACATATTTAACCCTAAAAAAAATTGTGATTGTGATTGAGTTCCTGAAGAACTACAAAAAAAAAAAAACCTCTCTTAGAAGGATTGTGCAAATAATTGTTTCTTTTTATCACTACGAAAATCATTTGTGATATATGATTCCTTAAGAGTTAAAGTTTTAAAATAAGGATTTCTCACACCTTAAAATGTTGTATCTATAATATTAGAAGGATTTCATCATGATATTATTGAATCCCATTAGGATTGCATCTATACTAATAACATATCTCAGAAGAATTGCATTTGTTATGTTAAAAATTTGAAAAGTGATTGTATCACCTGTATTATCGAATTCTAGATGGATTGGATCAATAATACTGAAGTATTCCAGAAGGATTTCACAAAGAAATTTGTGTGTTTCCAGAAGAATGACATGGGTGACTCTAACACATCCCAGAAGGATAACTATATTTTTGGATTATTGTAATTTTTTAGCATTTGGCTATGTTAAAAACTTATTATATTTGTTAGAGTATAAATTATTTTATAATTAGAATTATAAATCTAAATATTTCATCTATATATATGATATAATTTTAGTGATATGATTTTATATGATTTTGATAATTATATGGTAATATGTTCATATGCATGTGTATGATTAAAATGTTAAATCATGAGATATTTTTATGATGATCAATGTTTGTTGATACAATTTCTTTATTCATATTATTTCTAAATATTGATATTTTAACAAGAGAATTGAAGCATTGCAATCTATTAAAGAATATATCAATAGTCTAAAGTTGCTACATATTTTAAAGTTGTTATAATAGTGCTTAGATTTTTCATATAAATCTTGATTATACTATTCTTTTCTTTTTACAAGTATAGGGTATGAATGACATTTGTTAGTCCATCTTAAAGGCACACGAAAGTAAGCTCATATTTTGCTAGAGTCGAGATTTAAATGAACTTTAATCATTTATATTTTCTTTTTGCGTGTTCTCTTTATGTCTTGCCAAATATTTTCGTCATAGATAATTCACATGAATTATATTTGAGGTATTGAATATCTTTGTATTACACAAATGAATTTGGACTTAAAATGTATAATAGAAAAGCTATCTGCTTTTCCCTCGGGGTTGTACTATACTTATATTAGTACAATTGAAGCACATGTCATTGTAAACCAGAAGTTTACAAATTACACTTAAATGTGTCGTTGGTAAAACCGGTTGGGTCATCTCGGATATAATATGATGCGAATAATTATATTGAAGAACCAGAAGTTTCTTCAATCCACTCAATTTTTGTGTTTCTAAAAGAAAATAAAAATTTGAGAAATTGAGTTTTTATGATATTAATTGTTGCATCGACTAAAAGATCATGCATATGTCTCTACTCACAACCAGAAGTTTGTGAAATTATTTTCTCAACTAATTATACTAAGATCTTGTTTTGTGGATTTTTTAAAAATTCCTGTATAAGTATCACATGTATTATTAAAATTGATATTGAATATCATGTAATATATGTTCATAAAAAGAAAATGGACCCGAAGATCCATTCTTTAGACGTCTAAAGTTAATTATATGGTTAATACTTATTTATGAGTTCATCAATTCTAAATTATATATTTGAAACACCCAAAGTATGATATTAAGATATTTATTCGTATTAAGCCAACAAGATACTATATCTTAGTCCTCCCTAATTTATTCTAATACTTCTCATCTAAGTGAATATTTGGATGTGTTGTGTATATTCCAATTGCTCCAATATAATACATTAAGATGAGTCACGAAAGAATATTGGAAAAATATAATTAATATGAATCTCAATTTTGAGGATATAATTTGAGCAAATAATCAAATACTTGATTGCATCCCAGTAGGCTGATTATCACTTGATAAATTAATTTTTCCAATATTAGGAGGAGGGAATAAGCAGTTGAAGTCATGAACGGGAAGTTCAAATGAACAGCTAAAATCATGAACAAGAAGTTCAAATGAACAATTTAAAATAAATTGTTGTCTTGATCCTCGTACAAATAAATATGAACCAAAAGTTCAAAATATTATTCATTTGCAAAGTTTATGAAATAAATTATCAATTGATAATACTCCACTCAAAGTAGATTCTCCTATTGGGTAATATAATATTGCAAATGAGTTGTAGTTGCGCCTGAAGCGTGGTATGAAAGTCGGTTCCAATGTTAAAAGTCCTCTACTAAGAAAAGAAACTAAAGATGACCCAAGGGAGGATATGAAAATTCTAAGAGCACTTTGACATAATTTAATTTTTAGTTCCAGAAGAACAAATCAAGTACTTGAAATATGAAATAAAGAGATCTCGATAAATTATGTCGTGGATGAAATGGAATGGAACCGAAATTGAGATAACCAAATAAAGTCAATATTGACAATATATTTGTATACAATATAGCGCTAAAAGTGATCAATGATAACGAGGATCATGAGTCAAAGTCGATTAAAGATTGTAGACTAAGTGAAAATTGGCCAAAATTAATATATTCAATTGAAGAAGAATTAAACTCACTTTACAAGTGACTCACTTTTGGACCTGTAATCCGAACACCTCAAAGTGTGAAACCAATTAGATATAAATGAGTTTTTATGAAAAAGAAAAATAAGAATGGTATAAAGTTTGATTTATTGCTCAATGATTTTCACAAAGACCTAAGATTGATTTTGACAAAAACATATCCACCTGTAGTGGATTCAATCGATTTTTGATATTTAATTAGCCTTGTAGCACATGAAGGGCCTAATTTGAACATGATGGATGTTATGACATCTTATTTTTATGGTTCACTTAATACTGGCATTTACATGAAACTCCCTGAAGAAATCAAAATACTAGAGGCACGTAATTGTGGATCTCGAGAAAACTACTACATAAATTGAACAAGTCTCTCTATGGGCTGAAAGAATCTGGATGCATGTGGTATAATCGCCTCAGTGAATATTTACTAAATGATGAATATACAAATAACTCAATTTGTACTTGTATTTTCATAAAGGGATGTGGAAAAGAATTTGCAATAATAGTTATCTATGTGGATGACATACATATTATTGGAACTCCTGAAGAGCTTCCAAAAGCTATAAATTCCTTAAAGAAAGAGTTTGAGATGAAGGACCTAGGAAAAACAAAATTATGTCTAGGCTTACAAATTGAGAGAATTTGGAGAATGGAATATTTGTACATCAGGAAGGTTATATAGAAAAGTGTTGAAATGCTTCTATATGGACAAATATCATCCATTATCTACTCTAATGGCTGTTAGATCATTAAATATAGAGAAAGATCCTTTCAGACCTCGAGAAAGGGTTGAAAAATTGGTTGGTGCTGAAGTACCATATCTCAGTGCAAATGGAGCACTAATGTACCTTGCTAATTATACACATCTAGATATATCATTTGCAGTCAATCTATAAGTAAGATAAAATTATTCACCTACACGAAGACATTGGAAAGAAGTCAAACATATACTTTGTTATCTTAGAGATACAGGTTACTTGTCAGATTCTCACAATGGTAGATCAGAAAGAGGTTATTTGTTTACAAGTGATGGTACAACCATTTCATGGATATCTATTAAACAAATGATATCAACAACTTCATAAAATCCTGCATAACTATTAGCACTACATGAAGTCACTTCAAAGAAGACATTTTAAGCAACGACTACAAAGAATATTGTCTCACATATAAATGTATGCATGAGGGGGAGAAATACATATGTTTTGCACTTTTTTTCCCTTTACCATGGTTTTGTTCCACTGGGTTTTCCTGGTAAGGTATTTAACGAGGAAATTCACATTCAAAGGATATTGTACTCTTATCCTTCACTAGAATTTTTCCCACTGGGTTTTTTCTTGTAAAGTTTTAATGAGGCATATCCTCAATGCACATCCAAGGGGGAGTGTTATGAATAAATATTATTGTGGATGTCCATATATATTCTTATTTTTCATCTTCATATTCCCTATTAAGTGGTATAGTAAGGTTATGATTTTCCTTCCTAATGTCCTATAAATAAGGTGTACTTTGCAATGTAAATAGAACTTCTTGAAGAAGATAGTAAAATATCACTTTTTCTCTTACTTTCTCTCCTTCATATCTATATTTTTTTGGTTAGTTTTATAACAATAATTGATATTTGTACGCATTACTATTATTAGATAACATTGATAAAAATCATTTTTATCATCTAAAGATTTTTATAAACGGTGTTATTTTTATATACAGAAATATTTTTAGAGAATCTCTTATTCTATTCTTTGGGGTTCTTAAACACCATGTGCATTTTCAAAAATACCCTCTGTTTTCGTAGATGTATCATTGGACATACCTTTTTTTTTTACTTAACATTGGTATGTTCCGTAGATGCACCTACGGAAGTTTTCCTACCATGTATCTATGGAACCATTTGATGTTAAAATCGCGCCAGACTCTTCTCTTCCCTTATTCACAAAACTTTTCATTTTCACAAAACTCTCTCAAACTCAAAAAATCTTCCTTCCACCAAAGTTGTTATTTTTCTGTCGAGTTCGACAAGGAATATCAACATCAAAGATCAACACACTCCAACTTGTTCGAAGTTCAATTTAATCGGTAAGTTTTTTAGTTTCCAAGTTATTTTCGAGTATTCTCCATAATAGAGTTAGAATACACTTTTAGGTGTGTCGCACGCTCGCGAAAAATGAACAGAGTCGCCACCAATATATTTATCCCATAAGGGAAAGGAATATCAGGAAACCTAGAAAAGGAAGGAACAGGGTCTTGCGACCAGAGAATCAAGGTACGGGAGTCGGTTACGTGAGGGGAAGGTATTAGCACCCCTCGCGCCCATCGTACTCGATGGTATCCACCTATGTTTGTTTCTATCTAAAGGGTGTATAACTATGTCTATGTCTAAATGCGAATGAATGCAGAATGTAGGGAAAATAAAGAATTGTACTCGCACGGGCCCTACCCCGCTGCCTACGTATCCTTTTCAGGAATCAGAGTTACCGTAGCTCGGCTCACGATTTTCTGTTTGTTTTTGTGTTTTTTAGTTGGGCGGAGTTAACGTTCGCGCTCTTGCATAAGGGATCGCCTACGATGCGTTCGAGCGGAAATAACAATGCCCTTAGGTGCCAACGAGGCAAAAGAAAAAGAAATGATTGGTTTGTGTCTTTTAACGTAGATGAGTGATGAACAGTTCCCAATACCGGGCCACTTGTAACACCCCATATTTTCTAATTTTAATTTAATCGGAAATTAAATTATTATTTGGTATTTTGTTGAATTATTGGAAAATTATGGATTAAGGGCCATTGGGCTAGAATGGTGAGATTAGTAGTATGGGGGTGCTAAGGGAGTAAGCCCATTACTAATTATTTTATGTTTTCATAAAATAAAGGAAATAAGGAAAATTGGGAAAAAGGAAAAAGGAACGTGAAAAGCAGAGCAGAGGAGATGAGAGATTGGAAAGCTGATACGTGAAAGAGGAACAGAAGAGGAAGAGGGCTAATCAAGATCTTTGGCTAAGGTAAGGGGGGACTCTTCCGGTTAATATCTTTTATCGTATTATAGATAATAGGACTGATTTAGATGCATTGTTTGTGTCAATTGGTTATATGATGGATTGGGGTTTTGGGATGATTTTGAGGGGGATTGTATGATTTGATGAATTGTATGATTATATGATTGTTATGATGATTAAATGATCCTCTTTGTGTGTTATATTTGTGTTATAACATGTATGTGGCTGATATGGTGGTATTTGAGGTTCATAACATAACTTGGTTTGGTTTTGGGGATTTTGGGGTAAATCCCGTAATGCTGTCAAATGCGATGAAAGCTCTGACTTTTGCCAGTTCGCGCCGCGAAGGTAGGTGCGCGCCGCGAAGGCGTACTTGTTTTCTCGCATCACGCCGCGTGCATAGGTTGGCGCCGCGAACGTGTTTGTGTGCTTCAGGTCGCGCCGCGAACTTTGGTTGCGCCGCGTGCTGTAGCGATAACTGTTTTCTTGTAAAAAGTTAAAGATGTATAACTTTCAAACCGTAAGTCCGTTTTAGACGCCGTTTTGGACGTTGTTCCTTAAATTGGATGTTCTACCATATGAAACGAATAAAACAATAACAACTTGATTTTATTTTAAAAAGTATCATTTTCTTCAAATGTGGTTTATTCTGGTTTTGCATAGCTGATGAGGTGCAATGGTTGTTGTGTGCATAATTGAATATGTGCAATGATGTATGTTGTGATAATGTGGTTGCTTCTGTTAATTGTGCAAATGGGTGTTGTTCATGGTAAATATGGTTATCATGTGTTTTGAGGAATGATGAGGTAAATACTCTGTCGTTGATGAGTTGCTTTGTTGTACTTGGTACAGGATTGTGAGGGGTGTTATCGTTGTTGCACTGTATAATGAATGATTTACCTGTTATGATGTTGTGGGTGTAATTGGTGTTTGTTATACATATATTGTTGATGTAAAATATGTATTTTATTGTGGTTGAGAAATAGCATAACTGTGTATGGCTATTGATTATTGTGGTGGTTGATGATTATGACATTTGGTTGATTTATGTGGGTGATAAGCATGTTATGGTTGATACATGCATTCATAATCATTATGTGGCTGATCCTTGACGATGGTGGATCAGTGGTAGCTAATTCCCATTGTGTGGAATTAGTGAGTGGGTGTTGTCGTATCCTTGACGATGGTGGATCGGTGAGTTGGGTTATCCCAGATTTTGGTACCACATGCATATAGTTGCATTTGCATTAGGTTACTTGTGTTATTATAACATGAATGGAAGATTGTCCAATGTTATAATATGTGATGATTGTGTAATGGTTATGATTTGTTTGGATGAATTATGGTGTTGTCTCTTGGTAATGTATTCTATTTGTTGTTGTGTGTTGATGAGTACTTCCTGACAATATGAATATAATGAAATTGGATGAATAATGTGACTATGATGTGTTATTGTTTATGATTCGATAACATTTGTTAATTGTGAATGAGACTCACCCTTACTTTGATGATTTCAGATTGGCGAGTAGCGGCTTTTGACTCGGTGAGGATTAGCTCATGAGTTAGTTCGTTTAGTATAGTGTCGGTGTCATGCTCTGATATTGTAACACTGGGGGAACGCTAGTTTAGAGTTGATGATGATACTCTATTTTGTTGTTATTGGAGTAATTTTGTGAGATATTGCATAGATGATGTTATGCTTATCTCTTGATTAATGTTCCGCTGTATAGAAACATGATTTTGTTAAATGGATGATTTTCCCCTAAGTGAAGCATGACAATTGATTTATGATAATTTGTTTTAAATTGAATTGTGGCACCCTTGTTTTCATGTTTTACTCTGAGTTATTTTATTAATTTCCGCGGGGTTTAGAAGGGTGTTACAATAGTGGTATCAGAGCAGGTCGGTCCGTCCGGCCAATTGTTGAGTCAGTTGAGTTGCGCGACAGTTGTATATTGTCGGCATTTTATTCCTTGGTACGCGACATGTGAGTGAATCACTGTCGGTACTTGGTTGTTTGTTGCAGGTGTTGGATTGAAACAAGTGGGGGAGAAGCTTCGCTTCTCGGTTATGTTTCAGTTGTAAGAAGATTGATTCAGTAGGCTGTTGTTGGCAACAGTGCGAGCGTTGTTGGAGTTTGTTGTTTCCCGAATTGAAGGTGACTTGGAATTAAGACTTCACTGGGAATTGAGTCGGAACATCTTGAAGGAAGATGATTCGAGGTAATTGACAGTTATTGTAAGAGAAGGAAATTGGAAAGTTGCGATGTGTCAACTCTACTGGTGTACTGCGAAGATGTCAGTTGAGTAGCTTTACGTCTCGGAAGAGATTCGGCTGCAAGTTTGCAAAGAGGATTGCTGTCGTAATGTTCCAGAAATCGCACTTCGGCGATAGGATGTGTTGCTTAAGTCATAAGAATGTTTGGAAGTGAAGAGATATGACAAGGGGCTGTTTGGAATGTGATAGAGTTGAAGAGAATGAGTTTTGGAGAGAGATTTTCGTAAGCAAAACGCAGGAAAATTGCTGAATAGCTGCGGAACTTCGAAAATTCATAACTGGAGTTCTGGACATCCGAATTGAGTTCCGTTTGAAGCGTCGGAAAGCTAACGAGATGAACTTTGTTATAAAAATGGTTGCAGCAGCTGTAACATAATTAATTGTGACAGGATAACGTTGGAAGGAGGCGAAGTTACGGTTACTCTTGCTCTTATAACTAGACTTGTTTATTGGTACTGCACGGGATGTCAGTGTCAGTGTTGAATGGATCGAAGGAATACTTGGAAGATTTTTGAGAAGTAATTTTAAGAATTGAATTTACCAATTGAAGAGTTTTGGATATATCGTATAGAGTGTCGCTGCATGATGTCAGTGTTGCATTTTCGGACAATGATTGGAAAATTCATATCTTGGGTTCCGAGTGTCGGATTAATGTGTCGTTTGAACCTACGAGGAGGAGGGATTGTGTTCTAATTTATGGAAGAGTTATAAATACGGTAGAGTGACCCTATGAGGAGAGGTTCTGAAGTCGGTTATAGAAGCGTGAAACTGGTTGAATAGGAATGCCTACTACCGTGATTGTTTGGAACAAAAATTGAGTGGAACGTGATGTTGATGAATAAGTTGATGAGCTGTTCGGTAATAAAGATGGTTTGAGGGCCGATGGATTTTAGGGAGAAGTGAATTAGTAGTAAAGATGGGATAAACTTTAGAACCCTTGGAATCGTATTTGTGATGGCAAGGTAACGATAAGTATAAAAAAAGGATTGTAGGGAATTTCTAACATTGTTGACGTGAGGGAGACTTTGTTGAGATTCCGAGTGGGATGATAATTGGACGTGAAGGATGTAATAGAATTTGGATTAAAACCACGAGTTATGAATATTGTGCTATTGTGTTGCGTAGGAAGTCTTTAAATATGTCGGTGCTAAGGATGAATGAGTTGGATTTAATTGGACGATTTAGAGACTTGAGTTGGTATGTGAAGGTGATCCTAATAGTGTTAGATTGAGTATGCTAGAAGATGACTAGTGGTATTCTTAACGAGATTAGAGAAGGTCAGAAAGATGATGTTGAGTTGATCGATAGGTTGACTTTGAATTACCAAGGTAAAGGCGGTGAATTCAGAATCGACGGGAATAATATAATGAGGTTGAGTGATTGGATTTGTGTAACTGATGTTTGAGCTTCGGAAGAATATTCTAGAAGAAGGACACCGTAGTGGATTATTGAACTATGACGAAGTTAATGAGTTTGGGTGCAAACTCGGAAATGGACACTATTATGTAGTAACGACGGTTTATGCTTAAATATGATTTTCAACTAATATTGACAAATTTAGGACTTGATCACCCTAAATCTCTTGTTGGTAGTAGATGGAATCATAGAGAAGAGATAAGCTTGTTTTGTTACCTTAATGGTTTAAGATGTGATGAATACTAAGCCGTGAGAATAATCACTCACTATGTTGTGTGAACTTATGAAGAAGTGAATATGAAAGAGTGCAACATGGTGGATGATGATTTAAGACGGGTAATCAGAGTCGCGCAGCGAAAGTGTGATGTGGAGTAGTGTTATGAGTACTACTCGCGGGAAGTAAGGAATTAATATGTCGAAAGCCTACATAGAGAATATGTATTGATCTATATGTTGGATTTAGAATCCAGTGAATGTAAGGATGTCGTGTCGAAGAATTATAACTCTTTTGAATAATTGTCGAGATGATGAATATGTTATTACGGTTGTACGTAGTTAACGAGTATGTATTCGGCGAAATTAAAACGAAGGATTGATAATATATGATGCTGTAATAATTTTGTGCTGTTATTGAGGTGATATTGTAAATTCCATATATAATGAGGAATTACACTCTATGAAGGACGGAGTTGATTTGATTCTTAGTAGAGAGCGTGACTTAGTTGAGTTTTTTTGTAAGCGATGGTATACTGAGGCTGATGAGTGTGTACTTGTCCTGATGGTTAGGATGTTTAAATAGAGGAAGTAAATCAGGAATTGGTTCGTTGGATGCGAGTAAGGATTGCTAAATGGTAGATTAGTACCATAAATGATGAAGAATGATTCTTGAAACGAATGAGTAAAGAGAGTCGAAATCAGGTAAAACTCCTAAATCTAACTGATATAGATGATTGTGATGAGTAGTCAGAGTAGTGCGGAAAAAGCGGAATGTAACGTGTTGGATAATTACTGGTGTGATTTAAGAGGAGTCAGATAATTGGAATTCAATGGTATAGGAATATGAGTATTGAGTTTCTTGAAGGAAGCGGTTGGTGAAAAGTGTAAGTATTACCTTATCGCTCAGATGGAAAAGTGTGTCTAAGGTTGGTATGTTTGGTAGAAGGGATCCATTACTGTATTGTTGATCAAGTGTGATCATACTATAAATTGTGTAATTGTATTACTCGTTTGTTGAGCGTATTGTATAGGTTGTACCTCAATGTTCTATTGTTGTTAACCTTTTTGGAGATAAAGCGAGTGGTATACTTTTGGATAGTCAAATGCGACGCAAGAACTGGGATTTGAATGTATGAAACATGTTTCCTGTTGGTTATGTCAGATGGATTTTTGGGGATTGACTGATGGTAATGTTAATTGAGAGCTGGAGACTCAGGTGAAGGACTCTTATACGAGCTGGTTACTTGAGGTATGTTTTCGAGGACGAAAACTCTTTTAGTGGGGGAGAGTTGTAACACCCCATATTTTCTAATTTTAATTTAATCGGAAATTAAATTATTATTTAGAATTATTTGGTATTTTGTTGAATTATTGGAAAATTATGGATTAAGGGCCATTGGGCTAGAATGGTGAGATTAGTAGTATGGGGGTGCTAAGGGAGTAAGCCCATTACTAATTATTTTATGTTTTCATAAAATAAAGGAAATAAGGAAAATTGGGAAAAAGGAAAAAGGAACGTGAAAAGCAGAGCAGAGGAGATGAGAGATTGGAAAGCTGATACGTGAAAGAGGAACAGAAGAGGAAGAGGGCTAATCAAGATCTTTGGCTAAGGTAAGGGGGGACTCTTCTGGTTAATATCTTTTATCGTATTATAGATAATAGGACTGATTTAGATGCATTGTTTGTGTCAATTGGTTATATGATGGATTGGGGTTTTGGGATGATTTTGAGGGGGATTGTATGATTTGATGAATTGTATGATTATATGATTGTTATGATGATTAAATGATCCTCTTTGTGTGTTATATTTGTGTTATAACATGTATGTGGCTGATATGGTGGTATTTGAGGTTCATAACATAACTTGGTTTGGTTTTGGGGATTTTGGGGTAAATCCCGTAATGCTGTCAAATGCGATGAAAGCTCTGACTTTTGCCAGTTCGCGCCGCGAAGGTAGGTGCGCGCCGCGAAGGCGTACTTGTTTTCTCGCATCGCGCCGCGTGCATAGGTTGGCGCCGCGAACGTGTTTGTGTGCTTCAGGTCGCGCCGCGAACTTTGGTTGCGCCGCGTGCTGTAGCGATAACTGTTTTCTTGTAAAAAGTTAAAGATGTGTAACTTTCAAACCGTAAGTCCGTTTTAGACGCCGTTTTGGACGTTGTTCCTTAAATTGAATGTTCTACCATATGAAACGAATAAAACAATAACAACTTGATTTTATTTTAAAAAGTATCATTTTCTTCAAATGTGGTTTATTCTGGTTTTGCATAGCTGATGAGGTGCAATGGTTGTTGTGTGCATAATTGAATATGTGCAATGATGTATGTTGTGATAATGTGGTTGCTTCTGTTAATTGTGCAAATGGGTGTTGTTCATGGTAAATATGGTTATCATGTGTTTTGAGGAATGATGAGGTAAATACTCTGTCGTTGATGAGTTGCTTTGTTGTACTTGGTACAGGATTGTGAGGGGTGTTATCGTTGTTGCACTGTATAATGAATGATTTACCTGTTATGATGTTGTGGGTGTAATTGGTGTTTGTTATACATATATTGTTGATGTAAAATATGTATTTTATTGTGGTTGAGAAATAGCATAACTGTGTATGGCTATTGATTATTGTGGTGGTTGATGATTATGACATTTGGTTGATTTATGTGGGTGATAAGCATGTTATGGTTGATACATGCATTCATAATCATTATGTGGCTGATCCTTGACGATGGTGGATCAGTGGTAGCTAATTCCCATTGTGTGGAATTAGTGAGTGGGTGTTGCCGTATCCTTGACGATGGTGGATCGGTGAGTTGGGTTATCCCAGATTTTGGTACCACATGCATATAGTTGCATTTGCATTAGGTTACTTGTGTTATTATAACATGAATGGAAGATTGTCCAATGTTATAATATGTGATGATTGTGTAATGGTTATGATTTGTTTGGATGAATTATGGTGTTGTCTCTTGGTAATGTATTCTATTTGTTGTTGTGTGTTGATGAGTACTTCCTGACAATCTGAATATAATGAAATTGGATGAATAATGTGACTATGATGTGTTATTGTTTATGATTCGATAACATTTGTTAATTGTGAATGAGACTCACCCTTACTTTGATGATTTCAGATTGGCGAGTAGCGGCTTTTGACTCGGTGAGGATTAGCTCATGAGTTAGTTCGTTTAGTATAGTGTCGGTGTCATGCTCTGATATTGTAACACTGGGGGAACGCTAGTTTAGAGTTGATGATGATACTCTATTTTGTTGTTATTGGAGTAATTTTGTGAGATATTGCATAGATGATGTTATGCTTATCTCTTGATTAATGTTCCGCTGTATAGAAACATGATTTTGTTAAATGGATGATTTTCCCCTAAGTGAAGCATGACAATTGATTTATGATAATTTGTTTTAAATTGAATTGTGGCACCCTTGTTTTCATGTTTTACTCTGAGTTATTTTATTAATTTCCGCGGGGTTTAGAAGGGTGTTACACCACTCACCACCTTCTCTACTTTGTTTTGAATTTGAACCATTGTTACGTGTTTTAAGTGTTTTTGGTTGTGTATTTTTTAAGGGAATTCACTTTGCGATTCGAATCACATAAAAATGTATAATGATTGAGAAGCAGATTAGGGAATGAATCCCACTCATTTCTCTCCCATTAATTAATGTTTGAGAAACAGATTAGGAAATGAATCCCGTTCGTTTCTCTCCCATTAAGTAGTGACCGAGAAACAGATTAGGGAATGAATCCCACTCGTTTCTATGCCACTAAGCGATTGAGAAATAGATTAGGGAATGAATCCCACTCATTTCTCTATCACTTTCTTAATGTGATTCGCATCTTCCTTTTATTAAGTATTTTAAAAGTTGAGAAGAAAAAAAGAATGCAATGGGGGAGACTACCCTAAGTTTTATTCTAACCTAATAGTTATGAAAGAAAACTAATCTAAAGCTATGTTAACATGGGATAGATTCTAAAAGAAGCATTAAAATGGTACTAACAATAGGCCTAAAATAAGGCCAAAAATACGAGCAATAAAATCACACAAGCATCATACAAAAGTGAACATGGAAATAGTACAAAACGATTCAAGCATTAGTACAAAAATGAAACTAAAAAAAAAGCTACTATTTTTATATGGTTTTTCTAATGTCAGTGATCACCTAAAAATCTAACAAAATGTTAAAGGTTTTATTGATTTTAGAACCTAAAAAGAAAGTCTAAAACTTTGCCAAAGATCCTAAATGCTAAGCAAAAATTGAAGTGAAACAGGGGGTTAAAGTTGAACTATGGGTGTGCAGTCAGTAATGGTGAGCACTGGGCCCAATCAATAGCCCAACAGGTTTCTTTTGTATTGATTCAGCAACCAAACACTGAGCGAATGGGCCTAAATGGGGTGAGGAACAGATTGCGGTCAAGGTCCCAAGACAAGATTATCCATGGACAATTATTTTCAGATTTTTATTAATTAACAAATATATTGATTAAATAAATAAAATAAAAAAAAAAGAAAAGGAAAATAGAAAGAGGAATTTAGGGTTACTTGTTTGTGACGATTGAGATCTCCTTCCTCTCTTCTTCGCGTAAGCTTGTGCACGGCGCCTCCCTCACAGACGCGACGGCGACGTCGAAGTCTCCCTCTCCGTTTTGCTTTCACATCTCAGCCTCTCATCCCTCACGATTCTGATTTCATCTTCTCTCCGATTAACAGTGCGGCGGCCGGAGAATGATTTGCTCCGATGAAGATTCGTCGTCCGCCACCGTGAGTATCAAAACGAAACCAAAGCTGACTCCTCTTGCTAACCCCGTTCTATCCTCAAGTCTCAGGTTCTCTCTCAGTTTTCTCAGATGAATCTCCCTCCTGTTCTCTCGTATCTCAGATTCTTTCCGAATCCACCGAAGGAATTTCCGGTGACTCTTCAACGATGGCGATGTTGGAAGAAACTCAGAGATAATGGTAATAATATGCTTCCAGCTCTTCAATTCATCGTCATTTTCCTCGTTTCTAAACTCATGAGATCTTACGCAGATCGATGACGATGATGAAGGTTGTTGAATCGAAAGGTGACTGATGATTTGACGATGAAGAACAATGAAGATGGAGGATTGTGAAAGATTGGTGAAGATGAACTTACAATGAGTTCTCTGATTGAATGATTGTGGAAAGAAAGGTGAAGGTCAGGATCGAATTCAGGAAGGAAGTCTCAAGGAGTTTGTGACAGGTTTCTGTTATTGGTGAGCGCTCCATTTCTGTTACAGTCTTCTTCTCTGAGCTTTTTCTTCTATTTCTTGTTATGATAGTGATCGGTTTTCTGTTTTTTATTTTGTGGTGGATGATGATTGAGGTGGAGAGATTGAGAGGTTGAAGATGTGATTTGAGGTTGAAGAATTCGGAGAGGGAGAAGAGTGTCAAGAGAAGGTTGGAGATGATGAAGATTTGTTGAAGGATTCAAGGTGGTTGATGGATAGTGAAGAAGATGAATGATGAAGGTTCAGAAAGAGAGAGTTATGAAGTGAAGAGGATGAAGGTGGTGAATTGTGGTTGAGAGCTGTGATTGAAGAGAAGTTCTGGTTTTATAGGAGATTGAATTGTTGAGGTAACTTCCCTTTTCTCCTTCTGTTATCATTCTGTTGAATCTGTTAGGTTGGTTAGAATGTGGTGGTTGGTTCTGTTATAGTAGTTATGTAATGATAGTTCTAACTCTGTTTTCTGTTATGCTAATTAGTAAGTGTTAGGAAATTAGTTATAAAAGTTGTTAGGGTTAGAGAAATTCTGTTAGAAGTGTTTTTGATGAGCTGGAGGCTATTTACAAAATGGTTAGGAGTTAGTTAAAACTGTTAGTTAAAAGTTAGTTAAGGCTGAAGGTTAAAAGAAAAACACTTAGTAGTGAGGATTGGTTAAAGGGAAAGGTTGGTTAAGAGTGATGGGAATAGTGGTTATTGTTTTGATGAACTGCTTGTGAACTGACATATATATTGGCCATTCTTTTTTTGTGAAAATTCTGTTTATTGAAACTGGTAGTTGGCCACTGTTTGGAATTTGATTGACATGCTCTGGGTTCCTTCGAAATAGCTCTGCTTTTTTGTGTTACATATCTTTTGGTATGACAATGTATTGCTTTGAATGTGTGGATTGTGCAGGTGTTTGATGGATGTATGGCTGTGTTTTTCATTTGAGTTGTTAGTTAGAAAATTGTTATTTTGGTAGTTATCTGTTTGAATTCTGTTGGGGTAGCAGGGCTGCAGTTGGAACTTAGAGAATTTCTCTCTTCTGAGTTTTGTTTGGTAACTTGCTGCACAATATTGGTTTTGCTTTTGAATTAAATATGGCTGTTGAGTTGCAGATTTGAATTCGGTAGTAGGGACTGAACTGGTTTGAAAATGCAGGATGTAACTTGTTTTGATATGAACATGCAAGTGAAAAATGAATTTTGTGGGGGCTGGTTTATTGCAGTAGGTTGAATATCATTTGGTTTCATGAATATGGATTGGTGAATTTGGGTAAGTGAATGCTAGTTTGTTTAACTTGTGCAGGGACTGTTTTGATTTGATTGTGTTTCATGTATGTATGAATACAGGGCATGTTTTTGTGGAGGTTTGAAGCAAGAAGCTATGACATCTGTATTGAAATCCTTTGTAAGATCATAAAACACTTGCCCTGAACATTTGTTGTAATTTTGTAACATATCTCCATGTATGGAAGTGAATTTTGTATGAATTGAATGTATGGGATTTTTGGGCTACAATTTGTAAGCGAAGTAGACCTTTTTTGTAATGGATTTTTATTGATGTAATGAAAGAATTGGATGACAATGTTTGAACATGAGTGATGTTTAGACCTTAGTAGATGCTCCCAATTCATGAATTGTTAAACTGTGTTTGAATCACTTTCTTCCTACTTTTAAACCACAGTCACGTTGCTTTGAGTGTTCGAACCTCAAGTCACTTTGTAATTATTCTTCCAATTCATAACACAAACCAACAAACGAAAGCTTTATGTCACATCCACCAATTCAACCATAATCCACATGATGACTTGTTCTTGAAGTATTTGGGGATTCATAATCAAAGGAATGAGCCCAACCTAATTTAAAAATCTCAAAGAAACCCTCAGATGAAAGACCCTGATCCCACCTTGATGAAATTGGATGAAGAGTAGCCCTCGTAGATTGATGAGAGGGAAACCCATACTGACTATCAGCTAAAACCATAATTTCCCATCCGATACTCAAAGAATAGCCAGATGAATTGAGTGAATTAGAGGCCTTAATTTCCAAGATCCTTGATCCCAGGTCAGATTATTGATTAATGATGCATGATATGTTAGATGACCTAATGGAGAGTATTTACATGAGTATGAAACTTAAGCCAGTTAGAAGTTAGGGGTAGGACAAATTTGGGGTATGACAAGGTGTAGAAATAATTAGATAGTGTTAGATACATAGTTTAGAGACAATGTAGGTACTGTTTGTTGTGTAAAATGGACGATCAAAGGCTCAAAATTTGGATTTGCAAGGTATTGAACAGTACAAACGCCATTGTTGCATTTTGGAAGTTGCAAAACATTCCATAGGTGGATTTACAGAACAATTAAACGTTAGGGTAGTTCCGTAGATGCAGCTTCGGAATAAACCCAGTTGTTATAAACAATGGGTGCTTCCGTAACTATATCTACGAAAGCTTTCCACATTTGCATCTATGAAGTTAATTTTGTTTTTTTCATTTTTTTATAACTTAATTGTATTTAATTCATATTTATCTGTTATACCTTGCAGACATTATGGATGATGAGACAGACTGACTGATACATGGATGATGAGACAGACGTTATACCTTCAAGGATGTCCTCACAACATCTGGTATGAAGGACCTATATCAGATTAGGTACACCACTATCCACAACAGGATGCTCATGGCATTTACAGAGAGATGGCACCCAAAGACATCCTCCTTCCATCTGTCTCATGGTGAGATTACTATTACATTGGATGATGTCTCATGCTTATTGCATATAACTATCAGGGAGTTCCCTCCTCCGTCACGGTAGGATGACGAAGGAGGAAGTGAGTGAGCTTCTGGTTTAGGAGCTTGGGGCTGATCCACTCGATGCGCTAGAGGAGGTGGATAAGACCTGTGACGCGCACGTGAGGTTTTCTTTCTTGATGAGGAGCTATTTGCGACACAACAGGCTATTGGTGACCCGGTTAAGGTGGAAATACACAGACAGCGTGTGCTTAGGTGTTACTTTCTATTTTTGATTGGCACCCAGCAATTTGTGGACACGAGCTCCTCGTATATGGATGTCACTTACCTCAGGTACTTTTTGGATTCCGCATGGATCCATGAGTACAACTGGGGGCGGGAACGCTGGCGTATAACTATTCGAGACAAGGAAAGGGATGCTTGTGGAAGACCAGGACTGTTGTAGGAAGTTGTTCACTATTAGTGGTAACAATCTTATATCCTTCTACTTTTTCACTACTTTTCATTCTATATTCGTGATAATGTTTAATCGCGGTGTTTTTTATTTTCATCTAGGCATGAATATTACAACACTTCCCGAGGATCATTGTCTGGGGAGAGGTGGATGGCTACATTGAGGCCTGGCCACGTGTTCGTGCCTTCATCCCCATGAGAAGGAACATGACGGTGGAGCCTTACCGAGTATATCTGTCGATGGACGCATAGGAGCCGCGAGAGGCAGAGAAGAGGATGCAGATGTTATCCGTAACACACAATAGTGATCGTGCTGATTATTTTGATGTCTGTATTTTTATTACATTGATGTACTATATTTAGATTATGTATATGACATATCACATGTTAGATGATGTATGTGATGTATTATTTGATGTACTATATAACATTGAGTTGACGACACACTAGTTTATGTATTTTTTTTTTGTTGTATTATTCTATCGTTGAAAAAAAAACTAGAGTTTTGGAGTGATAAAAAAAATTATCAAATTTTATTTTTTTTAATAAAATTAACTTTTTATTTTTAATTCTTTTTTATATATATAAAATAAAATTTATTAACTTTTTGTTATGTTCTTCAATTTTTTTTAATTTTTTATTTAAAATAAATATATTATGTAAATAAATGTGCCTATCAAATCAAAACCTGTGTGTTGTTTTTTATTAGATTATTTAAAGAATCAAAAGAACAAGTATCGCTGAAAAGATACTTACCACCGGTTGAACATTTAAATCTGGATCGTGCAATCTTCAACGGCTGGATTAGTATTTTTCCGTCAAGGAATATTTAATTAGCCATTTGTCCATCTGAAAAGACACCAAGCTAACGCATGGACGTCAAGGTTCCGTGCTCCATCAAATATCGCAAGATGAAAGCTATTTGATAGGTGGAGGAAATATTTCACAGTCTTAATTCGGTGAAGTGCCTTCCCAAACTTATTTATTGAAAAGTTCAATACTTCAAATTTATTTGTTTTAATATAAATGTATTTTTATATTTAGTATATAAATTATACAATTTATTTGTTTTAATATAAAGGTATTTTTATATTTAGTATATAAATTATACAATTTATTTAAAAAAATAAGTGATTTCAAACTATTAAACAATATTCTCTACTAGAAAAATTATTTTGTATGATAATGATTTTGTCACGTATCAAAAAATCAAAGTATGATTCTTGAACGCGCAATTGTTTTTTTTCTTAAAAAAAAAAATCTATTGTGTCGATTTTGTTTAAGACCAAAGGGGTAAACTAATTTAGTGTCGTCATTGATCTTTATTATTTTCAAAGGAATGAAAAAAGAACGAAAAAACTCACAGAAGTTTTAAAACAAAATTAATAAAACAAAGAGAAAAGGGTATGAGAGTTGGTTAGACAAAGGGAATGTATTAACACCCCTCACATCTGTGGTACTCCATAGGAACCTTTTGAAAATCTGTGTTTTAAATAAAAGAGTTAATGGTGTAAAAAGATTGATGGTATCAGAAAAGAACATTTTTATTATGTTCGGCAAGACATCACATCTTGTGCCTACATACCCCTTATGTGCTATAGAGAAGTCAGAGCATTTGTAGTTCTGCTTAAAGAGAAACAACGGAAGTTTGTTGATTGATTTTAATGAAGATATATGTTGTCTTATTTAAGTGGGAAACACAACGTACTCTATACAATTATGGGAAAATGAGCATTTACATCATCTTGAGTATGAAGAGTTTATAGCCTGGACTAGGTCAACATAGCATATCTCAACATATCAGTGAAAAATGTGTGTACTTTGCCATGTTTTTAGAAGTATGATAGTTTATAAGCACTTCTAAAACAAGACTAATATCTAATCATTTTGAGAATTTTTTATTTAAAAAAAAAAAACCAAGTGGCAAAATATTTGAATGAGGTTTTTGTGTTTTTTTAATGATTTTTGAAAGGGTTTTGATATGTTTAAGTGTTTTAAAGTATTTATTAAGAAAAAGGTTTTCATGGTCACTTGACAAAATCAAAGTGTATTGCAAAAGGTTTTAACTTTGAAAACAAGAAGGTTTTGAATAAGGGAGAAGATTTTGAAAATTGAAGAAGATGGGCAAGAGATGAATGGACTATCCTAAAGCATAAAGTAAAAGCTAAGGATAGAAAGATCTAACAAAGAAAGAAGTAAGCATTTGAAAATAAGTTAAAATAAGCATTCCCTTTTCCTTTGGATTAAGCATTAGAGAAAATCAACCATAAGCAGATGAAAGTCCAATTACATCATATAAACCCAATTACATCATATAAACCCAAAGCATCATATGAATCTTGGAACATCAAACAAATTCAAAGTATTAAGCTAAGCCACATGTATCAAATGAAATCCCAGGTGTCTCAGATGAAGTATTGAAATTCTCATGCATTAGATGAAATCTCAAAGTAACAGTTAACAATCCTTGCATCAGATAAAAACATAAAACAGAGAGATAAAACCGAAGGTATAAGATGAATCTCCTAAGGTCTTAGCTAAAATTTTCAGGCTCAGATGGATGGTCCAAATGAATCTCAGGTCTCAGATGAAAATCCAAAGCAAAAGGGTCTAACCTAAGTTCAAAATTCGAAATCTCCATAGCAAAGGATAGTAACCATAGGCCAATTAAGAAGATTTTTAGGATTTTGCCTTTAATAAAGTCTTTAAAAGAAAAAGAAATGCCTAAGTGGAAAAAGGAAAAAGCATAAAGATAAATGGCATAATCATAAACAAACAAATGAAAATGTAATGCTATATGATAAATTGCTTAAAAGTAAATTGAAAGAATTTAAATGGCAAGAAATTAAATGACATTAAAGTAAAGTTAGTATAATATTAATGTTAATGTGAGTAATGATGATTAATCAACCGTTTTGGGATAATTTAGTGCTATATTAAGCAATTGTAGATGTACTTATATAGAAGTAGCATCTATGAGGTCGGTCAATATCATTTTATGTACCATACTTGTTTGAGAAATTATAAAGATCATTCTCCTAAAACAAGTAGCACAAGTAAAAAAATCAAAGAGGGATCAAGCACGAAGGCGAGAAGATTGATCCATTACTTCAATCATTCTTCATGATAACTTAGGACAAATTTATCATCAACTCAAAGTATCTTAAATGATCCAGTGATTAATGGAAGGTTGATTTGAAATGATGAAAGTTCATCAATCATCAATCCAAACTTCATGAGCAAGATGAACTACTAATACTCCAATAATCAAGAAAGAAAAAAGAAGAAGAGGGAGATGAAGATGGAGAGAGATAACCAAATTGGATCAAGACATTGATCAAGTCATCATTAAGATCAATCACCTTTCTTGGTGGATTAAGGTTATAAACCAAATCAACATCCAAAGTCCATTGATATAATGAGACCTATGATCAAAGAGGCCATAATCCAATTCAACCAGCAATCAAACAAAATAAAATGCATTAACAAGTAATTAAAATGCATAAAAAGAATCTTTAAATGATTTTTAAAGTGAAAATAAAAGAGAAAATAGAAAAGTAATATCAAATTGTCAAAAAATGGTAAATAAAACATAGAAAAATCAGAAATATTGCAAAATATTTTGGATATTTTTAGAGTCAAAAAACTATTTTTAAACCAATTAAAACAAGTCAAATATGAGAAAATTAAAATAAAATATAAAAAATAAAAATAAAAATCTCAAAATATTACACAATGAGATAAATATTTTTATGAATGTTTTTCAGAATTTTTGGAATTAAAAATGAATTAAAATCAATTTTCTAAAGTAAAAATCAAATTCAAACAAATAAAGAAAAAAAATAAATAAGAAAAAAATCGGATGCGTTGGATCAATGCCTCATTAATTGACGTGGCAGATCTAAGGAATCTAAGGCTAAAGTGCACCATGGAAATTAGATCAGAAAATACATCTGATTCAAAATTAAATCAACCAATAGAATTATAACACTTGGCCTCATATCATTGACTGGATCAATTGAAACAAACTCGGGCAACCAAAATAGTTCCAGTCATCTTCTTCGGTGAGTTTCTCATAGTTTGTAATTTTGTAACTCCAGGTCATGAGACTTATGCCTCTGGACTCGTTTCATTGTTGCAAACTCAACCAATACATCGATTTAAATTCTATTCAAACTAAATTGAGAGAATTTTGGAAAACACGATGCATTTCTAGAAAACAAAATTTAAAATTAAATGATGAAATCAATAGATAAATGAAAAGAAATGTAGGGGTAAGCTTCAGTGATCATCAGGCAACAACATGGAATCGAGTTTGAGTCAAAATGATGCCTTTAACTACCCTGTCCAAGTGGTGATCTGAGTAGCTGAACTGGTGACTTGGTTAGAACGATTAAGAGGATCTCAAGGCTTCGGAATTGTTGTAATAGCTTCAGGAGATAACAAAGAAGCTTATGGAATCAAGAGGTAGCTTTGAAAGTGTTTGGAAATTAAATACAATCTCAGAAAAGTTTGGTGAAATTTTGAAATTCGAGCAGGGGTTTTAGGGGCTTTCAAAGCTTGAGAATGAAGGCAATAGCTTCCTCTATTTATAACGGAGGTGTGAGAGCTCCATATATGTGAAATTGAGTGCTAAGCATGTGAATCAAGGGTACACGAAATGTATGATTATTTTTCACCGTGAAGTCATCAAAATGCAGTTATTTCAAGTCCCTTTCAATGTTATGAGTTGCGTTTTATCATTTGGAGTAAGTTTGCACAAGTTTTATGGGGTCCCATTTGAGTTTTAGAGCATTTCCACTTTTGACTTTGAGACAAAAATTCAATCCATGAGGTCATCTTAAATCCTACGTGAAATCTTGTACATTGCACCTTTATTGCTCATTCCTTTTACAAAATGCTCACATCACCACAAAGAATACAATGTGAAAAGAAAGTATTGATTTGGACATATGAGCAAAAAGTTATGAGCTTTTGAAGTTGGTATGATGACCTGAAATTACAAGTCAAAATAATTCTAAGTCCAAAATGACATATAATGTCCCCAAACTTTTCATGGATTTCCAAGCATAATTGGCCTTTGATCCTTAAAGCAAACTTGTAAAGGGAATCAAATATGATATTGTGCAAAAAGAAGCGCTCAAATTTTTTGAGAATATAGAGAGTTATGATCTTTGGAAGTTAGGAAAAATACACTTGAAATTAGGTCAAATTTCACTAAGTCCACAAAATAACCTCTAATGCTTTCAAACTTTTGATGATCTTCCAAACACAATTTGCTCTTAATTTCTAAATAAAAGTTGTAGAGGATGTAAAGAAGAGTCATTTTCCCCCAAAGAAGCACTCAAAATTTTAAACCATGAGTGAGTTATGATATTTTGATCTTGAACTTGAAATGTTGACTTTTTGGTCAAACCACTTTGATCAAATTTGAATCTTTTGAGCTTTCCTTGCAATCCAAGGCACATTTATGCACATATGAACCTCCCATGGTGGATGCTTTATTAAAATTTGATTGAATGAGGGATGATTTGGATGTTAATTGATGAAGAAGGCATGGAAATAAGCACATGAACCTTGAACTTTTCTTGAGGAATAAGCAACCAAACTTTTGGGCAATTCTTGATCAATTTTGATGTTGAATAATTCTTGAAGAGATCATGCCTAAGATTATAAGTCAAGCCTTGATGAAACAACCTTTGAGAATCAATTATTGATCAATCTTTGAGCTCGAGCAATCAAAACCCTAACTTATGAAATCATGCTTGATGTTTTTGATCCAATCCCTACCTTGCAAATCAAATGAAAGAGATAAATAATATTTTTGGATTTTGGTTAAGGTTAGTAAAGAATAAAGGAATATAAACACAAATCAAAAGATGCATAAGATGGTCCTTGGTAATCCCTATACGGGAAGCAAGAAAAAGAGATAAGCAATCAAGTTTGTGATCCTGATGTGATGCATGATACAAAAAATGATATGGGATCTTAGGGGTAAAAATTAGGGGTATAACATTATGCAACTCTTCACAATGGTGCTCCCGATGATGCACACGCAAGTGCCTAGCTTTGTGAAAACTATATAACACCACTAAAACTAAAACTAAAACCAAAGACGCTAGCAAAAAATGTGACACGACTTCGTCAAGAATTACACAAGCACATACATAATCAACTTATATGCAAGGAACAATAGTACATAGCATGCTAAGACAATAGGATCAAATATACAAACTTTATGAAACGAAAACGTAAAATGATGAAGTACAAAAATTAAAACACGAAGCCAATATAAGCATATGGATTGAATAACACACGGGTTAATCTACGAAAATTTTGGAAGTGAACATTCATGGTATTATATCATACATCAATCATTTGGAACTTAAAGAAACATTGTAATAGTAAAAGGCTTACTTTCAAGGAGAAAATTGAATGATATTATCTCATAAATGAATGGAACAAAGGATACACTTGCATAATGTGAAACTCTCATATGAAAGTTTGGTCAAGTATGTATATAATGCATGCAACAAATACATCTAGGAAACATTTGAGGTATCAAGTTTCCCCAATTCCCTTCGAATGTTGAATAATGTTTTGATTGCAAGAGGTTTTATGAATATATCCGCAAGTTGATTTTTACTATCAACATGCTCAAACACAACATCCCTTTTTTCAACATGGGCATATAGGAAGTGGTGACATATCTCAATATGCTTAGCATGAGAATGTAGCACTTGATTTTTGGTTAGATTTTAAATTCTCTGGTATATTGGCAGATACAACATGTTAATATTGATGTTGCAACATCATAACATGACATCAAGACAGATTTTATGACATCTGATCTTGATACAAAATAATAGCATTCATCTATAGCTTTTGCACGATGTAACACCCCATATTTTCCATTATTTAATTTAATTAGAATTTAAATTAATTATTTGAATTATTTGGTATTTTATTGGATTATTGGAGAAATTGTGAAAATAACGCTGTTGGGCCAGTGTCGTGATTAGTAAAGGGGAGGTGCTAAGTATTAGGCCTTACTAAAGTTGGATTTTATTTTATTTTCAAAAAACAAGGAAATAAGGGGAAAGAAGAAATTAGAAAGCAAAAGAGGAGAATAGCAAAAGATCGTGAACGAACCAAGAGAAGAGGATAAGAACATTCAAGGGCATTTGGCTAAGGTAAGAGGTGACAATCCATTTAGCCTATATTATTAGTTTAGATATGATAGAACTGATTTATGTGTATTGTTCATGTAGATTGAATGTTTAGATTTTGGGATTTTTGGGGTTTTGGAAGTTTAGGTTTTTTGGAGTGATTTGATGAAATTGATGGAATAATGAATGTGTTTGGTGTTAAATGACCCCTAAAAAGTGTTAGAATTGTGTTAGGATATGTTATTTGTTGATGTTTTGGTATGGGGATCATTTTAGTGCGATTGGATTGGAATTGGGAGAAGAGGGATGCCAAAATCGCACAACAAAAATTATGGTTCTGGTGCGGAGCGCCAGGCGAGCGTGTGCCCACACGTCTCCGCCGGGCGAGCGTAGCGGGCGAAGGGATATCACACTACTGCCTCAAATCGCCGGGCGATGATATGTTGTGATATAAATGTGATATTGATATGATATTCCGATTTAATTATGTTGGTGAGTTATACATTGTCTGCATGTATTGTTAAATGCTAGAATGTGATAATATGGTGATGATATGTTGTGATATTAATGAGATATTGATATGATATTAAGGGTGATTATGTATATTTGATTATTGAATAATGCTGAACATGAACATACTAAATTTGGTGATGTGGTGTTGAGATGATTTGTTTATCGTGATCGTTGATGATGACAAGTATGTTAGATGTTTTTGCATGCATTCATAATCATTTGGTGGCTGAATCCCGGTGATGTTTTGGATCAATGGATGGCATAATTCCCATTATGTGGAATTAGTGCTGGCAGGGCCGTATCTTGGTGATGTTTAGATCTGTCTGATGGGTTAATCCCATGATGAATTGGTACCACATGCATAGTGTCAGTGCATTGCATTTATATTGTTATAACATGATTGGAAGATTTCCAGTGTTATTTCATGGTGATGTAGTTGATTGTATTTTGTGTTGATTGGTGAATATTTTCTGAATATCTAAGTACGTTGCAATTGGGTGAATAATATACTAATGATGTTTTGTCGTCATGAACTTATAATATAGTTTAATTGTGAAATGTCACTCCCTTACTGTTGACATTTTTCAGATTGAGGAGTAGCAATTTTTGGCTTTGGTGAGGATGGCTTATAGGCTAATCCGTCTAGTTTAGCGTCGGTGTCATGCTCTGATTTGTAACACTGGGGAACACTTGTTTTTAGAGTTGATTATTATACTTTCAGTTTATTGGTTTTTTTGGATTATGTTATTTGGTTTATGAACCGGTGATTGGTGTTTATTGATAGTTATGTTATCCATTTTTTAAAATTATTTCCGCTGTGTTGAACATGGTTCACTAAAAATGAGATTTTTGTTCCTCGTGAAGCATGACAATCTATATGGCGTACTGTTTATTTTGAATTGTGACATCCTTGTTCCATGTTTACTCTGAATTATTTATATATATTCGCGGGGGTTTATAAGATTTTTACACACACAGATAAATCTTAGAGTGACAACCATCACAAATCATATATTGAGACTTATGTCTCAAATCGAACAACAGTGTCAGGACAAATGTCTTGATATTATCTAGTGACAACACACATACTTACCACACAGAAAAATATGTAGAAAACTATAGCATAATGGTAAATAACACAGAGGAATTGTTAACCCAGTTCAGTGCAAACAACACCTAATTCGGGGGCTACCAAGCCAGGAAGGAAGTTCACTATCAGTAGTATTAGTTTAAAGCTAATCACTACCTAGAACTACTTTTGCCTAGAACTCGACATATAGACCTGAGAGATTTCCATCCCACTTCCAATCATCGCAGTGATAAAAAAAATCACACACCTTGTGACCAAGGGAACCCAAATAGAAATATCACACTTTCCAATCAAAGAACTTAGTTAAGCACTCTAACTAAGAACAATACTTGATCTTGCTTAAAAGTTTTGATCAAGAACAAAATTCAACTCTCATGCTTAAAAGCTTAATGATCGCGACTTTATGTGTCTATTAGTCGGGAGACTGCATGTGCACAGTCGTGTCGTGTAGTTTTAAAAGATATTGAATCCACAGGGACTATAAATCGATCTACCGTTATCTAAAGTTACTATGTAAAGCTAAGGCTAATGATATTTTGGTTGTTTCTAAAGGGAAAATTAAAATCTTAATTCTAAGAATATAATGATAAACGGATATCAGTATGTATTTCGTCTAACTTAGGTGATCCGAAGTTCCATAGGCTATGGTTCTCATTTAATTAAAAATCTCTATTAACTATGTCATTTAAAAGTCCTCCTCTCAAACTCTTGCTCTGTTGATTTAGATTACTATCCTAACTCATAATGTACGCTCTCGTCATCCCATTAGATTTAGAAAAGCTTTTTGAAAACACACAGTTGATAAAATGCTCATTTCATGAAGAGGTTATTTACTTAAATCTCCTAGTCTCAAACTCTCGCTCTGTTGACTCGGATCATGCTAGTATTCCCTAACATACACTCTCGCTGTCCCGTGTCGAGTTTAAAAACACTTTTTGAAAATAAATAAATTCTAATTAGTTTTAATATGCTCTCGCTGTCCTTAAAACTAATGTTCTATGTCTACTATCCAGTTAAAGATCTCAAACTCTCGCTCTATTGATTTTAACCTTTATCAGTTCTAAAATCTCAAACTCTCGCTCTATTAATTGTATAACTTTAGCATATTTAATTAGACACAAAACCAGAAACGAGTGATATTTAATAAAACATATTTAAGCCAACTTATTTCGGATCCCTACAGTTAAATTACTTTACATATCGATATCTGATTAAATTAGCCAGACATACTTAAAGAAACAAACATGAAATTATAATTATTAAACATGAAATTATAATTATTAACCATGAACATGTGCGTATTTAGATTTTGTAATGATAAAACAATATTATAAGAACAAGAAACTAAAATAATTGCAAATAAATAAACCTGGAAGTAAAGCAGACGAAACAAACTTGAATAAAATTACGAACAAAACAAATCTTGAAACTTGAATAAAGCTTTGAAATAATGTCGGCAAGATTGTGATCCAAGAGTACTTAAATTGTAGGCCTAAAACTAATGGTGTGGTAGATCCTCAATGTGAGAAACTACCACTTTTACAAAGTGATAATTTATGCCTAAAACTATGAACAGCGCTTCCGCGCCTAAAACTCGGATCCTTTCAAATGAATGCTCAGACTCTTTTTATAGTGAATGGCAGTGGAAGTTACTTTCAGCATCATGTGAGAAGTAGTGGAGATAGTGGAGATCATGGTGTGAGAAGTTGAGAAAATATAGGAAGACTTGGAATTGTCCACTAAATTAATGGAGAAAGTGGCGGAGGCCACGTGCTTTTGGAGACGGGCGTTCTCTTAGTGGGCTTGGAGCTTGGAGACGGGCGTCTCCACTATTGGAGACGTGGTAGTGGACTGGAGACGGGCGTCTCCACTATTGGAGACGTGGTAGTGGACTGGAGACGTGCGTCTCCCACTTGGTGTGGGCCTTGGAGACGGGCGTCTCCATTACTTTCGTGGACTGGGCCTTTTCATTCTTTTTTTCTTTTCTTCTTTTTACCTCCCATCTCGCTATTTGTACTTTTTGAATCCATTTCTTCTCAATTTATTCTCCTTTTGTTAAATATGTCTTGCATGAACAAAATACTTGAAACAATAGAAATACCAGCATAATACCAATCATAAAGTAACTTAATTAAAATAAAATAGGTAAATAATCTATATAAATCAAGCCAAATATGTGATACATTTTCACGTTATCACTTAAAGAGTGAAAACAAAAACTCATCTCATTACCTAAAAGTTTTTGAGTGAGAACAGATAGCTTGACAAACAGTCAAGCAATATACAGTCTGCGACACAGTATCAAAAGATACGTGGGAGACTTCAAGCACAAAAGACTCTCAAAATAGCATACCTAAGACTTCCCATAATTTGTAATTCTACATATATCTTTCTCTTAGGTTAGGGTTCTCTTTAAATAGTCTTTTGGCAGTCCATGGGCTTCGAAACCTTTTCCCTAATATTTACTTATTCCATACGCTAGAGACTGCACCAAATTTGCAGAGCCCTTTTTGAATCTCAGAATAAATCTTTAAGTCTCCTAAATAGTTCAATCAACCAATATTAAAAACTTTAATTCTGATGTGATTTGATTATAAATTTCCAGATTTAAATCTTCATGATCTGTAAATATTATTGAGATATATATTAAAAGAAATATTACAAAATCAAATTAAATTTGTCAAGATTTAAAACATCCTGTACTGATGTTCTGGTTCACAATGTCATGACATCTGTTAGAACATTTATCTTCAATATAAGCTTAATTTTGTTGTATCAGTATTAGTCAAGATGTTACGACATCTTTCTCAGCATCTATAGAACACCATATTTTAGCAAAATTGTTGCCAACCATAAAACCATGGAACTAACAATCTCCCCCCTTTGGCAAATTTTGGCTAAAACAACCAAAGCACAAATAAACCGTGAGATAGGAATAAAACCACAATCAAGACAACACAGGCTTTCATGATAAACATGTAAACTTTGTAAATTTTGTAATTATATTAACACGGCTTAATAGCTTGTGCAATCAGATATTTTCTTTAACACATCTTAATATCTTGTACAAAAATTCAGAACCATATTTCAGGGATTACATGTTATTTCAGATCTATCGTCAAACACAAATACCCCCTATCTTTTAGAACGACTTCTTGTCACAGAGAATTAATTCTCCCCCTTAATCGGAAGAAGAAACTTTTCCCGAGACTTGGGAAAACCAACCTGAACTCAGGCTCAAACTATCTAAGTTCACCATATTAGAAGAACATGCAGCAGAAGTGATCCGCTGTCGCTCGCGGGTCAAAAACGAGTTAATTTTATAAAACTGTAGTACGGCGGTAACGGTAACTCGTGTATCGTCTCTCAAGGATTCCTATTCTTATTAACCGAATGTAAGTCGAATTTGGGGGGGGGGGGGTTGGTTTGGTTTCGATTAAACAAAAAAAGTGATTATGAAAAAGTGATTATCAAATAAGCTGAAAAGTCGAATTACTGATTCGGTTCCTATCTATCATCGATTAAGCAATATTAATCTCCTAAGCAGATAATCTTTCCCTATTCGACTACAAACTCAGTGACAAGCGCGAAGAGTATTGTACGATGTATAATCCTAATATCCGAATTAAGCAAACGGAGTTAAGCTTCACGAATTAAGCAAACGTGATAAATCATACACGGTAACGAATTAAGCAAACGGTAACGTGTTTATTTGTTAGGGTCATACAATCAATCGAATTGAATCAAAATACTCTATGAAATTCGAATTAAGCATTCAAGAACATAGAACAAAATTGAAAGGAATAAATACTAGATTAACATTAAAATAATCTCAAGGTTGGAACCTGAATATAGCAATTCGACAGGATTTGGTTAGTTCACCATAGAAATTGTACCAAGCTTCAAAATCGTGAATAGTGACAATGATAAATAGTAACCGCGGCTTCTACCCTAAGGGGAAAGAGTACAACCCGTTTTACAATCCAACTGGGTCAAACATAGGACCCAGGCCCAAAACTAATTGACCCGAAACTTAACTAAAACTAGTGCTGCAACTTCAACGAATATTCTGGCCCTTCTACAGTCCGATTCTGACTTCGACTCCAACATAAGAATTGTAGCTCTTTCTCTTAGCTTTCCGTCGGTTATTAGAACGCCTCAATCGGACTCCTGAAACTCCAGTTATGATCGTTTCCGTGCAGACTACTAAAGCTGAAAATTAAATACGAAAATCAAATAACAATAAAAATAAATTAAAATATAAAAACATTATAAAATACAAAAATAAGACAAGCAAACCATGGAATGTATAAGTACAACCATAGAGGAATATGCATCAAAATGCACTGATCAAGAAGCAATAGTCATAACTTAGAGCATAGTAGCCAATGCTCTTCATATACCTCAATATTCAGGATGTCAAAACATCTGGTAGAACATCTTGTACTCAGTAGCAGAAGCAAAACAACAACACCATCAATAGTTCCAACACCATCAGTAGCAGCAGTAGTATCATCAGTAGTGCTCCCCCTAAATGGTTGCATTCAACAAGCAATCAAAACTAGACCTTCTAAAAACTTTACTACTACTATTCCTATTACATAAAAATACTACTAATCATATCATAAAAGACTACTACTACTACTACTCCTAGCTCATATACTCCCCCTTTTTAGTCAAACATTGACAAAAATAGAGTGAGTGTGCAAAGACACCTACTAAAAACAAGAAACAACAATTTTTTAATTTGACAGAAACAAAAAAAAACTAAACTAAAAATACCCAATTCTTCCACCTGAGTCCTTGAAGTTGACTCAATCTTTATCAGCATCTGAGTCAGAGTGTTGAACATGATTTTTCTTAAATGACTTCATCTTTGACACAAATTTCTTTCCTATTACTG